>NC_052616.1:59492019-59792019 GCF_016545825.1 Eucalyptus grandis | reverse complement strand
TCCATCCGAATTTCCATTAATTTTCCGCAACGTTCGATTCGATTTTCCACAAAAATCCCGGAATCTCTGAAAATTCTTCGGAGAATGAGTCGATGTTCCTCAAATAGCTTGTGACACCACAAAACTTTCAATTTTTGAAATCGGGTTCAAATTCACGATTATTTTCAATCCGGCGGGCTTTTAGCGTGACCTAGTCTATCGGGTAGCTTTTATGAATTTTTTTTTTTAGTGCGATTGACCCGTGATCGATTATCTCGAGTCACAATGTACATCTTCAACACATTGACGACTCTCAATTGTCGTGAAAATCTCAAGGTTTCAAATACGGACACAAGGTACCAAAAACGATAGAAAATCAATTTAGTGCCGTCGATGAGAATTTTGCAATCATGTGGAATCACCCACATTTTGATCACTCATCTCAATTGAATCAACCTATCTCTGAACTTTGATCGATTTTTAAGTGTGCCGTAATGATCCTTGCAAATTAGCACGGTCGAGCAGTTGATTCTTAGTCGAATTCTCAAGCCATTGGCATTAAAATCCCTTAATAATTTTCCCAGATAGTCTAGTTATCTCATGAGTGATCGGCTCAGAGAATAACACTATAGACGTGTCGACGAAAGGCCCGATTTATTCAATTGAAATCAGATTTGAAAAGTCAGGATGTCATAGGAAACACCTATTATTAGGGTGGCAGAAAAGTCAGATCATTGGGCTCTGGTGGCTAGCCCTAATAAACCACCAAATTACCCATGAAACTTTTAAGCTGGAATTGTCAGGAGCTGGGCAATCCCCTGACAATCCAGGCTTTGCGAGTCACTATGACTCAAGAAAGGCCCAATCTTGTTTTCATTATGGAAACAAAAAACCCAGAATAGAAAGTGCTCAGATTAAAAAGGAGATTAAAGTTTCAGAACAGTTATATAGTTAATCCGGAAGGTACAGCAGGGGGCTTAGCTTTATTCTGGGATGATCAACTGCATTTATCCATTAATTCCTCCTCAGCTACAGCAATCTTCACCAAATGTTATCTAAAAGACAGCAACCAGAGAATGAATATCATTTTTCTCCATGCTCCAAATGTTTTCAAAGAGAGAATACGGCTATGGGAGCAGATTTATTCAGTAAGTGTGCACTATCGAGTACCATGGCTTTGATTGGGGGATTTTAACGACATCCTATACCACTGGGAGAAAGTGGGTAAATACAAAGCAGAAACTTACAAGTTAACAGCTTTCAGAGACTTTGTAAATCAATGTTCCTTGATGGACCTGGAATGTAAGGGGTGCTCTTTCACCTGGTCAAATAAACGTGAGGGAGAGAATCTGGTGAAAAAGAGGCTAGACAGAGCTTTCTGTTCGCTTCGGTGGAGAGTTACTTACCCAGAGGCTGAATGTATTGCACTCCCAGCAATAGGCTCGGATCATACTCCTCTCCTGATATCCCTGGCTCAACCAAAGCGTAGAAAACGAAAGCAGTTTAAATATGAAGCATACTGGAATGACAATGAAGAATGCAAAACCATAGTCAAAGATACCTGGAATGAACCTGCCTTACATGATCTTAATGTAATGGAGAAACTGCAGCAAGTACAGCAGCAGTTGATACAGTGGAGCAAAAGAAAATTTGGCCATGCTCAGAAGAGGATCACATGGTTGAAAGGTGAACTCCAGAACCTGATGAATAGCACATAAATCAATGGAGAATCAGCTAAAGCGAAAAAGTTAACTCAAGAAATCGATCAACTATGGCGACAAGAGGAGATGTATTGGGGCATGAGGTCGAGGATAAGCTGGCTAAAGTGGGGTGATAAAAACACTCGATTTTTTCACGTGACGACAATTCAGAGAAGATGTCGAAACCAAATCACAATGCTAAAAAATGATAGAGGAGATTGGGTACGGGGGGATCAACAGCTAAAAGTTTCAGAACAAATATACAAAAATTTATACACATTAGTGGGCTCCCGCAACTAGCAACCCATCTTACAACTCATCCCTACCTTAGTGGATGACCAAATGAATCATACCTTGATTGCTCCAATTACAGGGGAGGAGATTTCTAGAGCTATGTAACAGCTAGGAGCTTTCAAGGCACCTGGTCCCGATGGGTTTCATGGCATCTTCTATAAAGAACACTGGACAACAATCTCCAAGGATATCCATCAAGTAATGCAGCTCTTCTTCACCTCTGGCCATCTAGATCCTGCACTCAACCGAACACTCATCACATTATACCCAAAATCCCACACCCTAAAAAACTGGAGCAATATCGCCCCGTCAACCTCTGTAATTTTCTTTACAAAATAACCTCCAAAGTACTGACAAACAGGCTCAAACCAATTTCACCATACATCATCGCGGAGGAACAAAGTGCATTTGTGGGAGGTAGGTAAATTCAGGATAATATAGTGATAGTTCAGGAGGTGCTACACAGATTACGAACCAGCAACAGGAAAAATAAGTTTCAAGCTGTTTTAAAATTGGACATGCAGAAGGCGTATGACCGCATTGAATGGGACTTTCTTAAAGCATGTGTAACAGAATTGGGATTTTGTGACCTATGGGTACAATAGATTATGCAGTGTGTGACCACAGTAACATTCAACATAAATTTTAATGGGGAGCCCTTACCTTTTTTCAAACCCACCTGTGGCTTACGCCAAGGTGACCCACTCTCACCTTATCTCTTTATCATAGTGGCCAATGTGCTGTCTATCCTGATGAAGAAAGCTGTTCAGGAGGGTTCACTTACAGGAATCAAATTGAGCAACCACTACCCTACTCTGTCCCATCTACTTTTTGTAGATGATTCGATCTTCTTCCTGCATGGCACAATTGTAGAATGTCAAAACTTGGCTGAAATCTTAAATCAATATTGCTTTGCTTCAGGTCAGGCAATCAATCTCAACAAATCAGGCATTTATTTCAGTAAAGGATGTCCTACAGCTCTAAAGAGAAATATGGCAACAACTCTTAGAGTTCCAGAAATCACAAAGACAGGGAAATATTTAGGTATACCTTCAGACTTGGGGCACTCCAAGAAAGACATGTTCGCATGGATCTTAGCTCGGGTCAATTCCAAACTGGATAGTTGGAAGGAAAAATTGTTATCAAAAGCAGGAAAGGAAATACTCCTGAAAGCAGTAATACAAGCCATCGCTCACTATGCTATGTCAATTTTCAAAATACCTATATCGATTTGCAAAGCAATTGAGAGGAAGGTTGCATCTTTTTGGTGGGAAAAGTAATGAGAAAAAGGCTGGAATTCATTGGAAGAAGTGGGATTTGCTGAAAACCAGGAAGAGTGAAGGGGGTTTGGGTTTCAAAGATCTACAAATCTTTAACACAGCAATGCTAGCCAAGCAGATGTAGCGTATCATTCAAAATCTAGATTTTCTGTTAACAAATTTTTTGAAAGGGCTGTACTACTCACACTGTGATATTTGGAATGCTAGCAAAGGTTCACGCCCCTCGTGGGGTTGGCAGAGTATCATCAAGGCAAAGGACTCCATAGCTCCTCAGGTCATGCATAAGATTGGCAATGGAAAGAACACAACAATTAGAACAGATTGATGGCTAAAAAGTGGCCCCATAGGAGGCCCAGCACCAAATCAAGAGCCAGCCAAAGTTGCAGATCTCATAAACCAAGGTACAGGCACATGGAATGAAATTATGCTACATTCTATGTTTGATGAAAGAAGAGTTAAGGAAATTTTAGCCACCCTCATTGGTTTACCTGATAAAGAAGATAAATTGGTATGGATGCATACAAAATCAGGAGATTATACAGTAAAGAGTGGCTATTTTATATTCAGGGAAGCCTCAATCAAATCACAGGACATACAAGCAACCTCGTCTTACCAAGTTAACCCCAACCTCTGGGAATATATTTGGCAGTCCACAACCCTGCCCAAAATTAAACTTTTCCTCTAGAATGCATGCAATAACGCCTTAGCTACAATGGAGAATTTACACCACCGAAAGATCGTACCTTCTCTTCTATGCCCCCTCTGTAAGCAAGAAGCATAAACCCTCGAACACACACTTCTTCTCTGCCCATGGACTGCCAAGGTCTGGATCTCGGCTCCCCTGCATTTACAGATCTCCAGATTCGGCCTCACTTGGTTTGAGGACTGGATCTGTAGCATACACCAAAATCCAGTTACCTCCGGCAAATTTGATCATATAGCGGTGGTGTTATGGAGTATTTGGAAAGAGCGGAATCAGTTTATCTTCAATCATCAAACCCCAAGACCGCAATCAACAATTGCTAGAGTAGAGGCGTTAACAGAGAGTTACAAAGCAATAAACGGAAAATCTGACAGCAAGAAGGAGACCGAACACTCATCTGGAACCTGGCTTCCACCCCCTCCAGGTATGCTTCGAATCAATATAGATGCATCTTTTGCTCCCAACCTGGCAGACGACTTAATATCCACCGATGTGAGCGATCCTCCTCAACACAGAGCCACCATCGCTTGCGTTTGTCGAGATCACCGAGGTTTCTTGGTGGACGGTTTTGTGAAGCCAGTCGACGCTACTTCGGCCTCTCAGGCGAAGGCGATCGCAATGAATGAAACCCTAGATTTCATCGAGAATCGAAGCTTTCTCTCTCCACAAGTACACTCTGACTGCCTCTCTCTTGTGCAAGCGTTAAAGTCTTCTACTGAACTCAGTTGGGAAGTGCATTCGATCGTGAGCCGGGCCCAAGTCAAACTCGCTCGTCTTCCGGGCCTCTCCCTGGCTCACTGCAACCGAAGCTCAAATTGCCTCGCGGATTGGACAGCTAAGGCCTGTCGAACAACACTTTACCCCCTAACTGGATATCCAACCCTCCTGCTTTACTTGATCTTTTATGCACTGATGCTCTTGGTGTTATATTCCCTCATATGAAATAGTAAATCAAGTGCTGCTGTTTGCCGTTCAAAAAAAAAAAAATTTGTAACGCAAGGAGTATAGAAGAACAATCTCGCACAAGCGATGTTTATATAACTCAAATTTAAAATTCGTAATCATCCTGAAGTTTCGTTTTAAGAGAAATTAAATCATTTTAAGCGTGACGAATTTTCTCTCTCTCACATCCATCAGTATGATCTACGGGACATAAAAAGAATTCAGCAGAAAAAATGAAAAAAAACAATTGGACCACATGTCTGTTTGCCCGCTACAAATTCGGTCGTTTTATATACAGAGGTGATAAGGAAAATTAAAAATAGTCCCAAAGAATTAATCCAACACTTGCATTACACTGTTGATGAATCTTGGATCCTTTATTTTCCTGTTGAATTTGGGAAGCGAAGCTCCAAAAGACAGAAGACATCTCTCCTCTGCTATGGGACCTTACCATTTGTTCCCAAGACATATGCTCCTACATTCAAATCAGATTTTAATCAGGAATTCATTGATAGACCGCGGTTTTTGTTTGAAGTGCGGTTAAGGTCAAGCGACACGATTGAGAACGAACTCGGCAATAACTGATGAAGTAGTTTACATAAAGAAGAGGAGTTTACCTAATGTGGGCATCAGCAAGGATAGTATGGCAATGCCGGCAATCTTGAGAGGCAACCCGACCTTGATCATGTCGGTGATTTCGATGTGGCCGGTTGTGAAGCCGACGATGTTGGACGGAGTGCCGGTGGGTAGCAAGAAAGCAAACTGAGCCCCGATCGCTCCAGGAACCATTAGGAGCAGCGGGTGCACGCCCATGGTCTTGGCAATCTGGATGAGGAGAGGGACGAGGAGCGTCGTGGTCGCATTGTTCGAAGTGAACTCAGTGATCGTCCCGCTTATGATGCAGACAGCCGGGGCGATGGCCAGGTACGGCACCTCCTCTAGGAAACCTAGAGTTTCCGACAGGACATCTGCAAGCCCACTGGAGCGGACCCCGTCGGCGATTGCGAAGCCGGCCCCGAGGAGGAGGATGATGTTCCACGGCAGCTTCTTGCACTTGTTCCAATCCATCAGTTTCTCTCCTTTCTGCTTCTTGTTCGGGATTATGAAGAGCAACGTCGCCATCATCACCTGTTCTCGAGATCGAAAAATCACGCCCTTAGCATTTTGTAATAATACTAAGCTGTCACGACAAGAACATGATGTGAAACTTATAAATGATCCGAATTTCTTCATTGTTAAACTAATTTCACATAAATTTTTCAGTCTACAGATACTTTTAGATTTCAAGATGATATATATATACTCACACTAACGGTTCCATCGCCTGCTCTCCCTTTAAAAAGAGCTCCCCAACCGGGAATGTCATCTGTTATGCTTCTTGTCATCCACAAAACTATCAGCATCTGCAAATTTTTTTAGTTTTATTCATCTTAATAATGCTATCAACCGTATAAGCTAGAGAAATTATTAGGAAAATTGAGTGATTAACGCACCGAGAAGACGGCCAGCACCATCTTTTCAGCAAATGCCATTGGACCTACACACACATTTTTGCACAAATTATACCTGAATCACCTCCTTCATTAACATAGAAAAGATTCCAAGAAGATGTCCATGAAATGAGAGGAAGGAAGGTGAGCTTTGGGGGGGGTCATTTTACCTAGCAATTCAAGCTCCCTCTTGAGATGGGCCTTGTCCAAGTAAGCAGACAGAGCCCTTCCCGAGCCCCTGGAACAATACATCAAGCAGAGAATCCCCCACAAGGCCACGAAGATCAGCAAGGCCAGGGGGAACCCAAAGAAGAACCATGTGTTGAAGCTGATGGGGTCGGCCTCAGGGAAATAGCTCTTCCACATCCCCACCAGGATCAGGTTGACGCCCGTCCCGGTGAGGGTGCTCATCCCACCCACGGCGGAGGAGTATATCACCCCCAGCACCACCGCCTTGCAGAACTTGCGCGCCGCCTCGGGCTGGGCGGGCCCCTCCGGGAGGCGCTGGAGGATCCCCGTGGCGACGGGCATCATCATCACCGCCGCCGCCACGTTGTGCATCCACATGCTCACAAACGCCGTGGTGGCGCATATCCCGAAGGAGCAACAGAGGCGGGTTCAGTGGCTCTCCGCAGAAGAGTAACGTTACCTGTGAAAAGGAACCCGCCCGCGTTGAAATCCGAACTAAATCGAATAGACCCGAACAAAGAATTTTGGATCTTTTCTTGCCTCGGGTTTCCTTTCAATTCGGTTTGTAGGTAAAACAATAGATTTCCCAATGGTCCGGTTCGTTTGCGGGTCATTAACCCGAACCGATCCCAAAAACATTATCAAACTTGTCTAGAAATCAAAATAATCAGAGTAAAAAGCATCTACTAAACATTGAACACATTCATGAATACTAGAAAATTAAACTTGTCACTTGATAACCCGACTCGATCATTTTATGGTCCCAATTCCTATGCAAGTTGGGACTTGGGTGAAGTATCAGTAAAGATTCGAACCAAACCGGTTCATTTGCCACCCACTAATTATAGAGTTATAAATTAAGGGATAACTAAATTCTCTGTATACAATTCATATAGTGTTTTTTTTTTTTTTTTGGGTCAGTCAATTCATATAGTGGTTGAATACTGCCTTTCAATCAACATCACAATGTCAAGTGCTTACATGTGTTATTATGGATAACCTCCTATAAGTTAAAGGCATTATTGAGATAATGTTAGTGACGATTAACAACATTATAGAATAGCTTCTACCCGATAATTAATCATAAAGTACCATACACTCAAGAGAACTTGAGGCCGAAAAAGGAACCCTCCATTTCACATTCACTTAATGTACGAAAAGAGTTTGAAAAAAAAAAATGTACGAAAAGAGAAAATTGAGACCACACAACATGGGGTGTCCTTGGCTCAATGATTTGACTCCCAATTTAAGCAAAAAAAAAATCAAAATGAAAAAAAAATTTGAATCAAAGAGAAAGCCATATAGAAATTCTTGAAATTAATGTTTGTGCACGAAATAATATATAGGCCAATGAATTGCAAATAATATATGGTGTAATATGGGGCAAAAAAAGGAAAAAGAAAAAAAAAATTGCAAGATTATCCAAGAAGAACTCACATTCAAGGCGAGTCTCCGGTGGATGTTGTAGTGCTCGACGGCGAGAGCAAGAATGAAGCTCCCGAGAACGAGGGCGATCACGTCGTCCATGTAAGACCTGGCGACGTCGTCGGCGGCGGCAATCCCGAGCATCGGGAACAGGAAGAGCGGCGCCATCGAGGTCACCGGCATCGGGACTGCCTCGGTCAGCCACCACGCAAACATCCACGCCAGCACGCCGAGCATGTTGCGGCTGCTCACCGGCCCGTCGAGCCTCACGCAGAGGCACGTCGCGGCGCACAGGAGCGGGCCGAGCGCGATGAACACGTTGCCGGGGGTGAAGAGGTTGAGGCCGGAGGACGATGGAGGTGGAACGGGCGGCCCTCCTCCGCCGCCATGGTCGTCCCGGACCGGGAGGAGAGGGGTCTTGGGATCGTCGCCGTTGTCGTTCATCTCGTGGGAGGTGGGAAAATGATTAGGGGAAGCGCTTCTTTTTATCTATGAAGTTTGGAGCAAAGGGGCTCCCCGTTGGCAGTGGAGAAACTCATTCTTTTATCCTTATGGCAATTCTTTTTCTTTTTTTTAATATTTATGTTTTTGGGTCAGACTCTTTGGATCTTGTCAATTAATGAAAATTAATGCGATCTTGTAATTAGATAGTCTTGCCACCCAATCAAGACTTAAATTTATTTAATATCAATATTATATTCTTCATTATTTTGACTTGAAGGCAGTCGCCCTTAATAATTATTTTTTATTTTATTTTGATCCCACATGCGTGTTTGTCTCCATGCGTATCACACGGCAGCGTCGCGGCTTCCTCGTTCGAACGTACAAAACCAATTTCTCCTTTTCCTTCTGCTTCTCCAATTTCAACTTTCGACTTAATTCCATAAACATTAGTCGATTTTCCAAGCAATATACCATTTTCCTCGTATCATACGGCAGCGTCGCGGCTTCCTTGTTCGAACGTACAAAAACAATTTCTCCTTTTCCTTCTGCTTCTCCAATTTCAACTTTCGACTTAATTCCATAAACATTAGTCGATTTTCCAAGCAATATACCATTTTCCTCGTAGAAACAAACAAGAATGTCTCAATCTGCATGATTGTTGCGGGTCGTGGTTCCCATCCGGATGAAACCCGCCTTTGATTCGGACTGGAAGGCTGTGTCACGTGAAATAAGCCGGGGCAAAACTTGGCTCCGACATCATAGAAGTAGTATATAAAAGCATATAAATCCCTTTGGACGAATGATGCACGACACTTTAACATTCATTTATTTTTGGGTCAATGCTACGAAAAATCTCAAAGTAGTATACATGTGATAAATTTACTCCAAATGACTAAAAAAACCCAAACTAATAAATTTATCATAAAATAATTTATTTAATTATCAAAAATCATAAATTGTATATTTGTAACAAATATACATTCCATTAAATTAGATTAATATTACAAAAAAATTACAAAATTAGTACAACTGTGATTGATACGTGTCGTGTAAAATTTAACAAAAACTATTACAAGATAAATTTGTCACAAGTATATTAAATTTTGACAAATTTATCAAAGATAT
This sequence comes from Eucalyptus grandis, assembly GCF_016545825.1. NCBI lineage: Eukaryota > Viridiplantae > Streptophyta > Magnoliopsida > Myrtales > Myrtaceae > Eucalyptus > Eucalyptus grandis. Next base: position 59,782,448 of record NC_052616.1, on the reverse strand, counting down.
ATTAGTTTGGAGTTTTTATGGTATGAAACCTTTAATTATTTATTTATTTATTTATTTATTGTCATTATGCCAATTATGAAACTAAAATACATCTTAATTTGGTGACGTGGAATTATGTCTAGTGCCAATCACCATTTAGGCGCCAGAAACGTGCAAGATGATTATGAGATCGTTTTCAACGCACATGGAGCCACAATGATGGAGAGTTCAATTATGGCACTCCGCTATATTTTAGATTTTACTCTCTCTTCAACCGTCGCTGTTGCGTCTTTTCATATGCGGTCATTTAATAAAATCAAATGTCGTCCCAATCCAATTTGCCTACGTGGACTTTCCTGATGGAGATTGAGCGGACTTGTCAGCACCGGCTGCTGATTATCATCATCTTTTCTTTTTACTTTTTCTTTTTGTGCGAGAAAAATATATATAAAATCAATAATGTGAGTTGAACGTTGTTTAATGGGTATTAATTAGCTAAATGGTCGGGAATTTGATTTGTTAAGTTGGTTTCCATTTGGGCAGAAGAAGTGCTAAAGAGATCAGAATCTTGACTCAATCATGCCCTTATGCGACACAAATTTTGAGTTTGAATCTCCTTATTTTAACACCTTAAGTCACATTAGTATCGAAGAAATTATCCAAACAGTTTTAAACTTATTATATAAATAACAATTCAATTTTAAACTTTTTGACATTGTCACTTTGGTCTGAAATATTTGCGGGAAATTTCAATATAGTATTTTGATCAATTTTTATCAGAAATCACTAATATGATGTTGTACTATATAAAAACCGACGATATTTGATGTGGCATATTAGCACGTCAATAATTTCTAACAAAAATTAATTAGAAGAGGTATTGAAATAACTAAAAAGATAATGTTTAAATTTTTTGTTTGAATGCCCATATGTTTAAAATTGTTGGACATTATCACTTTATGGACCGATAAAGTTTAGATCTTTACCTTTTACATCGAATCTCAACTTAGAGGGTTTCAATTATATTCAACCACGTGACCTCTAATCCCGGCCCAAGAATCATCCGGCGTCTTGTCTTGCTATGCCAACCTAGACTAGGAAGGAGGTTCACGAGGGACTTTAGGGGAAGTAACAGTCAAAATACCCGACAACCTTCCGCAAATCTCTAGTACCCATCCGACCTGGTACCATTTTTCTCTTTCTTCGCTAAATCCAAAGCTGTCGAAATAATAATTGGATAATTGAGGAAGTGGGCCCGTGCCACGTGGGTGCACCAGACGGGGAGATGGCCCAATAATGCAGCGCTCGGGTCAGGTCGAAACTTTTCTGTGGTCCCCACGGAAAAGTGGTGATGATCTGGCAGTATTTCCGCACATTGTGGTGATCTGGCAGTATCTCCAACGCTCTTTAGCCACGAGAATAATCGCATGATTTGATCGATTCATAGGTTGGGTGATGGACCAATTCCAAAGGTCCACGTTGGTGTCGAACGTCTTCAACGCGTGGTGCATTCTTCGTGGCTGCATACGCCAAATGATTGAAGACGGTGGCCCAAAATGGGCTGGCCGATTAGATTTGGGTTAACTCATTCCCCGTCGGTCAAAGCATTGTCTAGGAACTTTAGTCTTATAAAAATCTTTAGCAAGAAGAGTTGCGATTGGTGAATGAATTTGAAAGCCAATTTGGCAAATGCAGGGCATTCCGAAAGCCCTTTCTTAAAATGAGGGCAAATAAAAAATTGAAGGTCTCATTAGAAATCTTGTCAAGTACTAAACTGTTCACCCACATCATTAGGTATAAACAAGATGGACCGATTGAATTGGGATCAAACTAACTTGTTTTAAGCAGTTTCAGGGAGCTTATGACCGAAGTCTGGATTGATTGAGCTTAGTTTACAGATCTAATAAAGACACAACAATGGGGAAAACTATTGCCACTATAGAAAAGCCATAGAGAAACTTTTCCTTTGTTTGCGACTGAAGTGCCAATAAATTAAGTGTCCGTATCCATATCCATATCTCAACAACTATTACCAAAAATGTATCTCAACTATTGATATGGTAAATTTATTCCTTAACCCGATTTTAATTCCTTTTCTAAATTTATAACTTCTTTTTCATCATCATCATCATTATCATTATTATTATTATTATTATTATTATTATTATTATTTTGGCAAATAAGCCCACTTAATGCGGATAAGCTACAAGCCCATGAAAGGCGCTAGAAAACTCTAAACTCGTTTCATATAAAATGCGATTCAAAAGTAGAAATAGTCCAAGCATATCACACTCATGACAAACTTCTTGTCGCTATTCAAAGTTTCTAAGATATGTAAGGCGTTCTTTTCTTCTTCTTCTTCTGTTTTCCCAATATTGCTAATTTCACAAGATTTCTTCAAACCTATCATTTCATTCCCAGAAGAATTAAAGGAAGTGGCAAGTTAATTAAAAGAATCGAGAGTAGATTACAAATAAATCTTTTTTTTTTTTGGTCGAAAAGAAGTGACGTGCTATTCTTACTTAAAAGGAGAATTACAAGATAAAAGCGGACTAATGTCCGAACATAATATGTTCCAAAGAGGCAATGGCGGGTTAATCCACCGGTTGAAAGGGAGCTTGTTCGCTCGGAGAACGTGCTAGCCCGGTTTTCTTCGTGTGTACAACATTTCACTTGGACATTCACAACTTTGGCCCGACTCTTGTTTGCATTTTCTGACCGCTTCTTTAAATTCCACCGAGAATCGGCCCGGCCCATTACTTGGTCAACTCTTTGGACTACAATCAGATTTGCAAAAGTTGACTTCTAAAGTCCCTCACGTGCCGCCTTTGGAAGTCTTGGATATAGACCGTGGAAGAGGGCGTGGAGTTCCGCCTCTGAAGAAGAAGCCCTAGAAGTGCTCGCGAAACCCTCGACCATCGCCCTGACGAATCCCTCACAACTCCGGCCCACCGAGCAAATAATCTCGCCTTGAATCCAAGATGCATCCACATTCAACTTCAGTTCCGATCTATCAGGGGTTTCCATCTCGGAGGTAAGTCTCGATTAGGGTTTGGTCGATTCTTTCTCTTCGTCCTTGAGTACCAATTGAGTCTTGTTCTTGCGCACATCTCGAGTATCGCCGGTCGGTGCTTTTGCTCGGAAGATCCAGCCGTTCCTTGCCTTCCCGGATGTACCGGAGGATCAAGTATATTCCCAGTCGGGTATGTCCTTAGTTGTGCGAAAAGCTTCCATTATCCACTTTCTCGGGTAATCTCATTTGTTGGACTTAAACCCCTGCAAGTTTGCCCATATGCGTTTGGTCCATTTACACAAAAAAGAAGAGATGTTCAGTTGATTCTACCTTCGTACAGCAAATTGGACAAAGTGGATTTGTGATGATTTTTCACGTGTAGATTTTCCCTCGTGGGGATGGCATTTTGACATAACGCCCGAGAGGAAAGTCTTGATTTTCGGTAACACTTCAAGGCTCAGATTCTTGTCCATTCGAGCGGGGAGGCCTTATTTATATTTTGCTGTGAATTGACTACAATTGCTCTGTTGTAGCTGCTTTTAACAGTATATTTCCCGATATTGTTGCCTGTCCAAACTAGATAATGATGGATGCGATAGTGGGTTCGGTGGAATAGCCGGGGGATCTCATTGACAATATCTTCGTTATACAGCTGTTGAATCTTTTGAACATTCCACTCTGGAATTTTCTGTATGAGTTCAGAAACCATCGGGGTTCTGTTGTATTGCTTTGTCCACCTCGTACCTCTTGCATCAACCATTTATCTTGTCGAATACGAATAGATTTACCATCCCCAACTGACCATTTGATGTTTTCTTTAATTGTATCTCTGCCAACAATCAAACTCCGCCATCCCCATGAGGGACGTTGTCCGAGTGCTCGCTGTCGAGAGGTCCCGGTGGGAAAATAGAGTCCTTTCAGCACTCTACTACACAATGCGAGAGGAGAATTTGATAGCCTCCAAACTTGCTTGCCTAGCATGGCATAATTAAAGGTAATCAAATCTTTGAAACCCATTCCTCCTTCATCTTTACGAGTTTTCATTACCTCCCACTTTTTCCAATGAATTCCCCTCTTCTTATCATCTTTTTTCCACCAGAATGATGCAATTCGCTGTTCAATGGATCTGCAGATAGATATTTGAAGCTTAAAGATGGACATAGCATGCATAGGTATGGACTGAACAACGCTTTTAATCAGCACCTCCTTGCCTGCCTTGGTAAGTAATTTCTCTTTCCACCCTTCAAGCTTTGAATTGACCTAGCTAATATTCATGCAAAAAGTTCTTTTTTATTGTCCCCAATCTGTGGGAATACCTAAATACTTCCCTGTTTTTTTCAAATACCGGAACCCTTAATTCTGTGGCCATATTTCTTTTTAATGTAGAGGGACAATTAGCACTAAAATACACCCCGATTTGTTTAAGTTTATAGCTTGTCCCGAAGCATAGCAAGATCTTGTTTCAATAGCAATGCCAGGTTTTGACATTCTATGATAGTACCATCCATAAAAAAGATAACATCATCCGCAAACAATAAATGTGATAATCTAGGACAAAACCTGTTCAACTGAATTCCTTTGAGGCTGCCATCTGTAATAGCTTTATGCATCAGCCAAGTGAGAACATTAGAGACCAGAATAAATAAATAAGGTGAAAGAGGGTCGCCTTGTCTCAAACCCCTTGAGGGATGGAAAAATTGGTAGGTTCTCCATTAATCTTCACGCTGAAAGAAACTGTAGACACACATTACATGATAAGTGTGATCCACTTTCCACAGAATCCCATATGCCGCATACAATCCCTCAAAAAATCCCATTCAATTCGATCATATGCTTTCTGCATGTCTAGTTTAAGGATGGCTTGATGTTTGTGCCTCTTTTTTGTGATGCGCGGTTGGTGTAATACTTCTGCACAATAAAGATATTGTCACATGTCTGTCTACCTTGGACAAATGCACACCTTTGCTTTCTGGTTCAATAATAGCGAGGTAACCACTTCTTTAGTCTCGTTTGCTAGAAGTTTTGAAATTACTTTGTAACTGAAGTTACATAGGCTGATAGGTCTGTATTGGTGATGGTTTGGGGTTCTTCACTTTAGAGATTAAGGAAATATGTGTACGGTTGAGTATGGGATCAAGAAGTCATGTCCGGAAAAAATTCAGAACTAAGCTGGAACAGGTCAGTTTTATATTATCCCATGATTTTTGATAAAACATACCATTGAAACCATTTGGGCCAAGAGCTTTAAGTGCTCCCATTTGAAAAACAACTTCTTGGACCTCCTCAATCGTAGGTACAGCCACAAGATCATCATTCATGTGTTGTGTTATAGGTGAAGGACATTGGGTGAGAATAGGTTGGTATTGCCTTGGGCCCTCTGAAGTATATAGCTCTTTATAAAATGACTGAATATGGTTGCGGATTAGGATTGGATCTCTACACCATTGTGCATCTTCCATTTGCAGCATTGTTATTCTATTTCTCTGCCTCCGTTGGATAGTTGATGCATGAAAAAATCTGGTATTCTTGTCTCCCCATTGCATCCATTTAATTCGGGACCTCATACCCCAAAATTGTTCCTCTTGTCTGTGTAGTTTTTCTATCTGCTGAATAATGCTCTGTTTTTCCTTTTTGCTAGTGTGCTGGTCATACCGATTAGTAAGCTCCAGAAGAGCCATATTCAGCTCTTTTTATCGCAGCCTAGCATTGGCAAACTTTTCTTTACTCCACTTTGTGCCAATACTTTTGATGTCTCCTTTAATTTTTCTGAAAAGGTGCATGGTGAGGTAGAGTTAGATTTCCATGTTTGTTGCATGAGTTCATAATACTCTTCATGTTCTGTCCAGAAAACCTCCATTTTGAAAGACCTCTTTGTCTTTGTCTTCCCAGGTAGAGTCGGAGAATAAGAGGACTATGATCCGATCCAATGGCTAGAAGGGCTTGTACTTCAGCTTCGAGTAAAAGGTAATTCTCCACTCTAAGGTGCATAGTGCTCTGTCTAAACGTTTCTTCACAAGATCTTCCCCATCTCTATTATTGGCCCATGTATATGCACACCCATGACTATCCATATCCATTAGGGAGAGGTCATTTATCATATTTCTGAATGCTGCAATTCGACTATTATCCGCTTCTTTTTTCCCAACTTTATCCCACACATACAGAATTTCATTAAAATCACCCATGCAGATCCATGGCCAGGAACTATTCGGTTTAATGTGACCCAAAGTTTGCCACAAGGTCAGTCTCTCTCCAAAATTGGTAGATGCATGGATAAAAGTAATTTGCATATGTTGTCTGCTATCTGGATCCATACAATCTACATCAATATAATACTTTGAACTACTTTTTACCTTCAATAACACTTCCTCCTGCCACATAATAGCTAAACCCCCCCCTGTTCTGATGGATTAACTAGGAAAATTTTCTGGAAGAGTAATTTTTTGCAAACTTTTTCCACCATAGTCTCTTTGTTTTTAGTCTCCATAAGAAATAAAATGCTGGGCCTTTCTTTAGCCGTTAAGGCTTTTAGCTCTTGAATTGTCGGGGTTGCCAACCCCTGACAATTCCAACTAACAATTTTCATGACGTCACAGGTGGCTTATTAGGGCCAGCCACCAGAGCCCATTCTTGTCCTTCTACAGCCAGTTTCACAGGAGTATCCATAAATTCTTTATCATCAATGAGGAGGGGGATGTTCTCAGGAATACACTTCTATTTTTTCGCCTTCTGAACTTTCATATTCTTCTTATTGCTTTTTCCTACTTTTGATAGGACTGAATTATGGGTTTCAGAGCATTGAACCAGTTTACCATGGTCTCTGCCTTCATTAACAAACCCTTCATGAAGTTGAACGATCTCTTTGCCAAGAGGACTATCAAGTCTTCTTTTGCTGCAAGCTCCCATTTGTATATCAAGGGTTATTTCATGGGCCGTCATCTCCATACCACCGGATTGGGAAGGTGTCACAGGTATTGTTTCCTCCACATTAAAATCTTCTTCAATCTGGCCATAAAATGTTTCCCAATAAGGGCTATGCTCACTTGCTTCAGATTTCAGCCAGGGCCCATAGGATCCAATTTTGTTGATTCCCCAAGGTGACTGTTCATATGGAATTTCAGCACAATCGGAAGCATAATGCCCGATTCTCCCGCAAGAATAACAGAAATGGGGAAGGCGCTCATACTTGAATTCCACCCACAGCCATTTGGATCCAATATCCAGGATCGCCCCTGATTTTAAAGGTGCGTTCAGATCAACTTCTATTCTTACTCTTCCTCCTCTCTGCTGATTTCCTGTAGTATCAAGGCTAACTTCCATAACTTGACCGAGCCTACATCCCAGATCTTTGAAGACTTGCTCTACTCTCCAACCAGGGGGAACGCCTCCAATACGCACCCAAAAGGCAGCTTTGGTATACTCATAACAATGCTCAGGTATTTCTGGTTCGCACTGTCTTAATACGAGCAGGTTACTAGAATACGACCATGGTGATGCCTTCATAATTCTCTCTTTCTCCTCCTTCGTTTGAAAAATAAAGGTAAATAACCCCGGTTCTTTTTGTGCACAGATAACATTATCAGCTTTCCACGCTTTTTTCATAGTGGAAACAAATGCTGGGAAATTAACATTAGGTTTGGAGAAGAGCTTACCAAGGAGCGTGCGTTCACATTCCTCCTTTTTTGTCTGAGAAATTTCAGGGGATACTTCTACAACGTCCTCCTCAGACCAAAGGTAACCCAGTTTTTTACATAGTGCAGCCACTCTTAGTTCATTATCGTCTTTTCTCTCCATCAATACTGAAGTAAAATTTCGCTATATCAATCCACCAGCCCAGAAGATCGAGAATACCCTTCTTCCTCAGATACACTTAATCAATCAACCAGCACATAAGCTCCAGACAACTCATCTTCCGCGAATACAGACAGCCAATCAACCTGCATTGAGACTCATCCCTTTCAACCGCTACTCCTCGACAATACCCGGGGCCATCGACTGAAGAAATCAACCATAGCAGAATAATTTCCAATCACCCAGATCCGAAGAGCGAAGAGATTCAAAGATAATCCGAAGACTACGCTGCTAGATCTACACCAATGCATGAAGACGATGACTAGATCGGCGAACTCCACTGTTCGATTCACATTTTCTATTTCTACCCAGCATCATCGGGGATTTTTTTTTTTTTTAAGAGATAAAAGAAGCAGAGAACAGGAAGGAAAGAAGGTTACGGATGCGAAAAGGGGGTTTAGGGTTTGGGAAAGGAAGCACTAACCATGTCTGTAGAAAAACATTCGCATGAAAGTCTTAGGGTAGAGAAGGGGAACACTACCATGGCGGTAGAGAGAGACTCGCAAAAGCTAGAGGCATGACTTTAAGCCTATCTATGCAGTTCAATCATTTTGTAATTACAAATAAATCTCAACATGTCATTCTTCGGGAAAGACTATCAATTTATTTCAATCTCTCAAGTAAACTAACTCATTATATTTTCCCATATAAATTAAATCCAGAAGATTATCAGGTCATTAAAGGATAATAACAAAATGGCAAGCAAAATCTATGCATTGCCATATTAACAATGTTTGACGCTTTGACGAACTGGTTATAGAAATTTATTTTTCTCCATATTCATTAGTTTTATATATTTATTAATTGAAAAGGACAAGTTGCAATTATGTCACTACTTGAAAATACGTGGCTAGTAAAAACCCATTCTATATAATTGCAAAAACGTTTTATATTCGCAATATTACTCCAAATTCATCAAGCCATTGAATAATAATTAGAAAAGGACATGTTGCAGCAACGCCACCACTGCAAATACATGGCGAGTAAATCTCGAACTTCTCAAATTTATCAAGTCATTAAAGAATATATAATTAGAAAAAGATAGACAAGTTGGCTATGAAAATACATGGCAAGTGAAACCAAAGGATTGCATTGCCCATATTAAGATTCTTCGACACTAGGTATTCTAATCCTAGAAAACCGTTTTTCCAAGTTTATCAAGTCACTAAAAATGAATAGGAAAGGAGATATTACAATTATGCTACCTATGAAAATCATGACAAGTGAAATCTCAACAGCCCACCTGAATAGTCTTCAACACTTGTTAACACTAGTTACATAGAAAAACGAAAGTTAATTAGTAAAAGCCCATTAAATTATTTCCCAATTTTTTTTTGAATTTGCAAGATTTTAGGTCCTTAAATAATAAATAGAAAAAGACAGGTTGCAATCGTGTCACCTTAGAAAATACATGGCAAATAAAACCTCAACTACATGACAAGCGTTCAACATCAACCCAAATTTATCAGGCCTTTAAGAATATATAGGTAGATAAATACATTGGCCAGCTATAAAATAACATGTCTGTCGCCACCCTCCACAGGTTAATTACTAAGTATGATGCTTACTTCAGGCTTTCCCAAGCTCTACCAATCACAATTCATCTTACCTTTTGGAGCCACCACTAAGCACTCAAGAGTTGATTAAACATTTGACTAAAATGTGGGAGTACATTTTACTTCTATAAACTAGAGATTCATTGATATGAGGATTTCGTTATACTAGATTAATTCAATGCCTTTTCCATAACTTTTCTCTTTATTTTGAAAATTGCTTTTGCATATAGTTTTGGTCGATTTCAATCCTTAGCCACTAACATGTAAGGGAATGATCATTTAGGTGCACAATCAAGAACATAACACCCAATAATTAAGGCAGTAAATGAATTACAAAAAATTTAAAGAACTTGAGTGTGCTAAGCATATCTCTATGCATCATCGCAAAGTTGAGACTATTACTTAAAAAGATTATGCAGGCAAGATGAATGAATGGTGTACATGATAATGCATGAATTAATAACTAACTAGTATGCAATCTATTATAATTTTTTTTAAATATTTTTCTCATTTAATTAACATTCATAATTCAAGAAAAAAATAAGAATAAGCCCTACAATTTTATGTTCAAAGAAATTGATTTACGTGCACGAATTAAATTACTAAATGATGTGCAAGAATGATATGACCACATGGCATGCATGATGGGTTCTAGATTATATTTCATTTAATTAGACATGCATTAATTTGAAATGTCATCTCTATGAGATATTAATCAAAATCAATCTTAAATGACATGTGACTTACTAAATGACATGCAATATGAATTCTATAAAGTTAATTCCCTAATTAGTGCAATTTATATGAGATTCCCTAATGTACATGCTTTTGTTATTATCATTTATCACTCAAGAAGAAGACGATTTGATCCTAAAAATCTACTTATTAAATGAACATGCATTAATCTTGAGGTGAAGACACCGCAAGTGCCAAAACTTGGCTGAGGGGAACACTAGTGCCAAAAGTTCTAAAATTTACACTTAAGTACTAAAATCGAAGAAAAATGAAACACTTAAGTACCAATGGCGAGAAATTCTGACTAAACGGTTGAGGTGGCATTTTCTAAAAAATGTCCATGTTAGTAAAAAGACCCTAAAATCAATTCTTAATATAAATATTAATTAAAAATAAATTAAAAACTAAATTATTTATTAAAAAAAAGGAGAGGGAACAACAAATTTGGTAAGGACTGTAGAGGCACTCATTGAACCTGTTGTTCACTCTTTTTTAATAATTTATTTTTAACTAATATTAAATTAATAAATTTAGGGGTAAAATGATGTCTTCTTGCAAGTTCATTGCTGAGTAAACATTCCAGTGAGTCACATATACTACATATATTATTAAAATAAGCCACGTCAGATTTCTAGCTACTTTTGCCAGACTTGACACTGAAGTGTCCCAATTTTCAAAAAAGAAGTGGCACTTAAGTATACAATTTGGAATTTTTGGAACTAAAGTGTCCAGCTATGCATAATTTTGGCACTTTTGATGGACTTTGCCCCATTAATCCCTAATCATGAGTGAATTAAATTAACATGTATAACCTAAGTTACTACATGAATAATGAAACTCTAATCTAATCCTATGTTGAAGATTGCATATTTAAATATCCTCATTTTGTCTCTCAATAACATCAATCGCTTGACCAAGTTGGTATTCTCATTGCCAATTCATGCCTATGATATTTTCTTTGTTGTTTCCACCAAAGGAGACACTTCCACCATTGTATTTTGAGAGCTTGACAAACTTGGTTGGATCACCAATCATATGCCTTGAACATTTGCTCTCCAAATACCACTTATCTTCTTTTTCTTTGGTACTTACAATAGAAGAATGAATTCAAGTTTCTTTGATACCCATACTTATTTGGGTCCTTTTAGGTTAGATGGTTCCGCCATGATGAATTTCTTTAAATTGATCTTCAAGCCTTTGGGCAATCATTATTAAAATGATTTGGATCCCCATAACTTGAGATTTGAAGGAGCTTCGGCAATAAATTTTACAAACTATTTTTGAACATGATTTCTATAAGCAAATTTTGAAGGTTTTTGCTTTTTCCTATATTTGTATTTTGCAAATTCATGATGAAGAACACTTTCCTTTTCAAGTCCAAGACATGACTTGTTGTAATATGGAATTTGAATATAAAGTATATGCTCCAAAGTTTTTGAATCAATGGAAAACCTTTTTGTAATATCAGAAATTTCTTTTTTCAAAGATTCATTTTCTTTTGAAACCAAATCTAAACATTCTTGAATCTGGAAAAGATATTTTTTAAGAGATTCAATTTTCTCCTTATGCAAAATACCTTGTTGCCTCGCTTTGAATTCTCCTTGTTCAATCCAAAGATTTTATTAAGTGCAACTTTGTGTTCCGAGCATAATTTATCAATGAAACTTGACACTTCCTCGGGAATATCGAGTTTGGGACACTGAAGTGCCAAAACTTGGCATGAATGGATACTTAAGTGTCAAAACGGAAAGATACACTTAAGTGCCAGTTTCGAAGTAAAATGGATCACTTAAGTACCACTCCAGCCAAAATCCAGTCAAATTGCTGACGTGGCAATTTTCTAGCAAGTTGGGTGCAAAACGGCGTCGTTTTGCACGCTGACGTGCCGAAAAATTGCAAAAATGATATGATTTTGTGTCTAATGTGTAAATAATTAATATAAAAATTAATTAAATTAAATTTAAACTTAATTTAAATTGCAAAAACGACGTCGTTTTGTGTCTGTCATTTTGTGGCGGCTGTGGGAGGGGTGGCCGATGGGTTGTGCGATGGCGGTCGGCAGTGACGGTCGGCGACCGGTGGTGTGTAGCGGCGGCGACGGGCGGTGGAGGCAGTTGGCGACCGGCGGGGGCAGTGGCCGGCGGTCGGTGACTGGCGACCGGTGGCAATAGCGATCGGCGGCCGGCGGTGATGACCAGCGATCGGCGGCAGAGACCGGCAATGGGTGGTGGCTCGGGCAGTTGAAGGTGGCCGTGGCAAGAGAGAGAAAAAAAAAGAAAAAAAAGAAAATTAGCTTATTTCTAGAAATTGTTCATGGGAATAAGAAGCAACTTTTTTTTGCTTCTCGTTTCTGCTCCAAATCTATTCCTAGGTTAACTTTCTATTCCTAGGAACAGAAAAACAACTTGGCGTTACCAAACGAGTTTCTGTTCTTTTTTGTTCCGGGGAACAAAAGAACAGAAATTCTAAAAAACAAAAACGTTGTCATGCAGGCCCTTACTATGTGCAATAAACTATCAAGAAAAATAAATGAGAGTTTAAGGGATAAAAAAGTGCACACAACAATTATAATGGTTCGACTTATAATAAGTCAACATCCTTTTCTTGTGCTGACAATCTATTTGTTGGATTTCACTATTGAATTAATTAGAGGTTACAAAGTTTAAGTACTCTCCACTCTCGTAAATGTGATCACATATTTCGATCTTACACTCTCAACAACAACCTCTAAGAGATTACAAATTAAGCTCATGAAGACAAATATGAAAGGACGGAGCTCTCTTTGAACTTTAAAATTTGTAGACTTCAGTTCTATTGTTTTTCCTTTAGCATCACGAAATCTTCTTTTATGCATCTCATTATCCAAGTTGATTGTTGGACAAAAACTCTAAGGATCATTTATCCAATCAACTCGTTGGACCTTAATGATACAGAAAGATCTGATTGCTTCTAGGATGCTAAGATTGGAGTCTTCCTTTAATTCTGCTGTCCATACAAGAAAGATTGGGTTTCCATTAGTGAAGGTCCTCATTTGGAAAGTGCATTTCATCTCCAAATGATTGTCACATGGATTATGAATCCTTATTATAGCAGGATTGCGTTGATATATGTCTTATCTCAATAAATTGACAATCAATATAATTTAAGTAAGAAATCCAAGCCAAGATTACTGCCATTGTGCTCCACAAAATCTAGATTAATTTAGAAAATCTAGAATCTTCTTATAATGTATGTATTGTCTTTGTAATCCAATCACATTATGCCATGTATTTGAACATCAAGATATAATGATATCTTTTGACGTAGAGAACTAGAAAGACTTTGATGAATAAGGTCTGAATAGATTAGCTCTAAGAGTAACATTAGGAAAAACTTGTCATCAGAATCAATAAACATATGAGGAAGGTTTGTCGACCTTCAAAATCAAATAGGGAAATTTCCTCAACAAAAAGTACACAAGTGTCAAAAGTTGTGTACAACACTTACTTTAGCGTCAATTTTTTTTTTTTCAGATCACTTAAATGCCATTTAAAAAAAAATTGTCACTCGAGTGCCAATTCCGATTTAGATCGTTGGAAATATGATGTGACCATATTTTATTAATTTCTTTGGCTGATGTGGCTTGTCAGTATGCCTAGTCAACATATAGATGTTAAATGATGTCATCTATAGCATTTGCTTCAAAATATAAATCATAAATTGAAAATTGAACGAAATCTCATGGAAACCTTAGTTCAGTTTGCCCCCTAGGTTGATTTGCCCCCAAAATCAAAATCCTAATTGGTGACCCTAGGAGAGAACGAGTGAGTGGTTGGGTTGAGGACAAAGAGGAAGTTGTAGGTCACAAAGGTGAGGATCAAGCCACATGAAGGGCCTAGTTTCCCTTGTAGTGAAAAAGGTGAGTGTCGACAACTTTGCGTTGGCCTTGATTGGGGAGATCAAATGACAGAACATCCTCTACATCGGGGAGGATGCGTTGGCGACTACCATGCACAAAAATCTTGGAAGAAGGAAGAAGGCTGTCTTTGTGTGTGACCGAGTGAGAGAGAAAAAAGAAGCGGCATCGTTTTTAGGCAAGCCAACCATGTTAGCTCATACGACATCCTTTTTCACGTCCATGTGGAATGATTTTTAATAAAAATATATTGACTCATATTAAAAATTTTCACCTGAGGCACTTGATCATTTTTTCTCAATGTGGCACTTAAGTGAGTTGACAAAAAATTTTGACATTATAGTGAGTATCGTAAACAACTTTTGGCACTTTCAGCACACTTCTCCCAACAATCATACTTAACATCTAAGCATTCTACATGCATATTTCCCTAAGTGATAGTTTCTGCAGAATTCTCATAATGATGGGTAAACCTCAATTTGCTTGGCATGTCGAGGTTCTTTTGAATATTTCAAAATCTATTCATTGCTTTGATTAAAGGGTGTTACATTTCTAATTGCACACCAACATAATCGCCCATTGTATGTTAATAGACTAGAGTTGAAATTGTTCAAAATTGTATGTTAATACCCTAAAAAACCGCAAACTGATACACCTATGATAAATTTACCCAAAACTATTTTTTTTGACCACCAAAAACCCCAAATTAATACATATGTGATAGATCTACCATTCGTTAGCTTCCGTTTGATTTTGCTGTTAACCTTGCTGACATGATTGCTAACATGGCAAGTCATGTGAAAATTCATAAGTTTAATATCATTAAAAACCCAAAACTGGTATATTTATAACAAATTTACCCAAAACTAGTATATTTATGACAAATTTACTTTAAATTAATTTTTTCGATCATAAAAAATCTAAATTGGTACACATGCGGTACATTTACCCTCTTTCAATTTTCCCAAATTTGACTGAGTTGTGATGTCCAATCAATTTTATTTTCCGACTCTACATTGCCTCCATATCATTAATACTTGATATTTTTTTCTTTTTATTGGAATCATTATTAGAAAACTATTCAAAGACTACCAAATGTGCACTTCCTTCTTGTGTCGAGAGGATGCCTATTAACTAAAAGATTGACAGATCGCTTGCGCACATATACAAAAGAAGTGCACACATCGTGGTTGCTTTGCTCGTTTTTTGTTTATGATAAACTTAGCTTTATGTTTATATGTCTCAGCCCCACATGGTTTACTGCTTGTTCATAATCTGTTTGTACACTTACATATTACTCTTGCTTTGCTGGTCATTCATGTTAGTCCATGTCCTTAATAGCGTTACTTAGTCTTTCCTACCTTGAATCGCAAGTGTGTCACAATTTTAACATGGAACTTGCATGTGAATGGTATGATTGACTCGTTCATCACATGCTCGTTGAAATGTTGGAACCAAAATCACTTATGTTTGTCATTGATTTCAGGTGTACTTTGAGTGTGATTCTTTTGTATATGTGCGCAAGCGATATGTCCATTTTTAGTTAATGGGCATCCTCTTGGCACAAGAATGAAGTGCACATTTGGTAGTTTTTAAATAGCTTTCTAATAATGATTCCAATAAAAAGAAAAAAAAATCAAGTATTAATGATATGGAGGCAATGTTAGAGTAATCTGGAAAATAAAATTGATTAAACATCACAACTTGGTCAAATTTGGGAAAACTAAAAGAGGGTAAATGTGCCACACGTGCACCAATTTAGATTTTTTATGATCAAAAAAATTAATTTAGAGTAAATTTGTCATAAATATACAGTTTGGGGTAAATTTATCATAAATATATCGGTTTGGGGTAAATTTGTCATAAATATACCAGTTTGGAGTTTTTAATGGTATTAAACTTATGAATTTCCACATGGCTTGCCACATCAGCAACCACGTCAACAAGGTTAATGACAAAAACGAACGGAAAGCTAACGGATGGTAGATCTATCACATATGTACCAGTTTTGGGATTTTGGTGGTGAAAAAAATAGTTTTGAGTAAATTTGTTACAGGTGTACCAGTTTTGGGTTTTTTAGGGTATTAACCCAAAAAGAAAAGAAGTTGCGCAAATGACGTTAGATTTGTCTATTGTAATAAAGTCCCAAACTTATCGTATCTCTGGTTTATAGAAGTAAAATGCACTCCACATTTTAGCTAGGAATCTTATTGACCCTAATTGATTAGTAGTGATTCCAAAAAATAAGATAGATTGTATGTTAAATTGGGTACCAAACTGCGCTTGGTAAGGCTTAGGAGAGTTCGTGCTAAATGCAAAAGAGGAACATTCATTCCCGTTTAGTAGTCCATTAGCTTTCCCATGGGTGTTTTGCCTTTGGGAGGGTTGCAGCATGTGCTTATCCCTTTTTGTTTGTGGGATTGAGTGCGCATGCGCTCTTCATTGTCACTATTGCGTTGAGGTTTTCTGTACGTATGTCTTAGCTTTTCGGTTTAAAATTTGTTTTGCCAACTAAATGGATTTCAGTTGGTGAAGTTTCAAAGCTTGTAAAAATCAAATCTTATTTTGAACTTTTCATTTTTCCGAGGCGTGCTGGAATTTTCGTTTCTTTCAGCTGGCCTTGGTTTTAGCATAGAATTATGATAAAACTAAAGACATCACACAGAAATAGCATAATGGTATATTGAGAAACAAGACCTTGGAAAATGATATCAATAAAAAAGCATCATATTAAATACGTGAATGAAGCAAATTCCCAAAATAAATATATATCTCAAACTATCGAGCAACACAAGAAACACTTCCAAAAAACGTGCCGACAGAAAACCTTGTATCACCGATCGAAAATCACATCACCAAATGGACGTACTTTTTTTTTTCACAGATTAAAAGCGCCCTCTTGCAAGCTCAAGAGTCTTTAGCAGATTGTACTTTGTATGTGGAACGTCGTATGCTTTGGAAGGTGATTGATCATCGTTCTTCAGAGAAGATGTGATAATCGAAACAAAAGCAGAATATCATATCTTCTGCTATTTCACTCTTAAAGATAATGTTTATATTTTTTTAACAATATCTCCTACTTCTCTTTGAATTGCCAAGAGTAGTTATTGTTTTATCTGCAACCGCCCTATTCGCAAGTAACCGCTTAAAGGATGAAGGGCCGGCATGATGGTTGATGGATCATGGGCTAATTAGCCCGACATGGGATGCCCATATGAAAACCCTCATCTTCCAGTTGCGGGAAAAGTACCAAAAAAGTCATAAACCTATTGTATTGGTACTAATTTAGTCTTAAACTTTTCAATTGAACCAATTCAGCCCATCTATTTGACCAATTTTCCGACCAATTTTGGCTAGCCGACGCCGACGTGGAAATTTTTATGTTTTTTAATTATTTTAATTATTTTATATTTTTATTTTATGTCTTTTTTCATGTCTTCTGGCCTAGCTCCGGTGAGGCTCGCTAGCCGGGTGAGGGCCGCGAAGCCCTCGCTGCCGCCGGCGAGGTCGTGGCCCTTGCTCGGCCTCTCCCAAGGCCGCTAGTGATGAAGCTTCGCCCGGATCTAGGCAAGGCCAGCCTCGGCCATGGCCTTGGGTGAGGCCAAGCGAGGGCCCTCTCCAGCCGCCGGCGAGGGTCGCGGCCCTCGCTCAGCCTCACCCAAATCTGGGCTAAGCCGCCTCGATGCGGCCCTAGGCCGCTCGGCCTCGCCAGGGCCGCACGCCTTTCCCAGATTTGGGCGAAGCCGCCTCGCCGGCGGCCGATCTGGGCGAGGCCAGCCTCACCCGCGGCCCTGGGAGAGGCCGGCAAGCCGGCGAGGGTCGCGGTCCTCGCTGGCCAACGCAAGGAAGAAGATAGAAAAAAAAATAAGGAAAAAGGAAAAATTAATAAAAAAATTCGAAAAAATCATAAAAATTGCAACGTTAGCATCCGGCCACCAAACGACGTCCACGTCAACATCGACCGGCCAAAATTGGCCAGATGTACTGAATTAATACCAATAGTAAAAGGTTTAGGACTGAATTGGTTCACTTGAAAAGTTTAGGGCTGAATTGGTACCAACACAATAGGTTTATGACTTTTTAGTACATTTCCCTTCCAATCGCCTATGATGGATAAATATAACCCTCTTTTCTCTGCAATGCTCATAATAACAAATAATCCATATGACTAGCATACTTCAAGAGCTCATGGCCACATATTTGTTAGGAATATCTAGCGACTCAAATAGGGCATTTCAATTTTGACTAGATTCGGCATGCAATACATAAATAAATTGTTTACATTTATATCTCTTTTGATTTTTTTTAAATTATAATATATTTGATTCACAATTATGATTATTCCAAACTAATCATAATTGGTGGATGGTGAATACAAAATTAAAATGTGACATCAAAATAAACCGATCTTGCTCTTTCTTAAAAACTCTCAATTTCAGTTTAATTTACTTTTCTAGAAATGTCCCATTATATTAAATCAATTCATGATCATTAGCAACATTCTAAAATAACAAACATTGAATATAATTTTTTAGAATAAGCAAGAGTAGTACAAGTACTTAATTGAAGAACTCTTATCCTTAAGAGTTTCACACAGCCTAAAAGTTGAAATCAAAACTTTTGTCAACTCTTATTAGTTGTCTCATGTGTACATGGTATGAACTATGTATTACAATATTAACTCATTCCCAATAAAGCACATGCCTTTGTATCAAATACCGTATAGATGATAGTTCATACATTCCCGATATTTAACTTTAGTTCACAAATCTACTCTTTTTAAAGAATCCATCAAAACTCACATCTGGCATCAAAGATAGATAAAGTAAAATAAGTGAGTTATTTTACTTTCGGACATAATATACATTTGACCTCATCTTAACACTATGTTAAGCGACATTTACATTTTAAGGTTGAACTCTCAATTATTTCCTAGATAATAAGCTTAAAATTGTCTCATTTATATTTATCACACGGTAAATAAAAGTGATTACTCGTGTGAGTGGGCTAATATCTTATCAGTCCAACATACTTTCTAAACATAATACAAAGTAGTAAGATACATAAATATCAACTAAACTCATAAGTATTAATAATGATAGTCCATTAATAGCGAGAACTTAGAGAAATTACAATATTCAGTATGTCAGCCTTTACACAATTCTAGAGATTTTATATAACCATGAAAAAAATCTCTAGGAATTGAGTTCGTCATAAGATATGCTATCATTTTATGTGTAGATATATATTGGAAGTTCACATCTCTCTATGTAACTATATCTTTGACAAAATTATATTTGGTATCTATTTATTTGATCTTGTAATGATATTTTGGATCATTGGTGTAAACTATCACTACTTGGCTATTATAATTAACCAATAATGAGTTTGCAGCATTTTTAGCAACACTTAAGTGATCCAAAAATCTCTTAAACCAATCACTCTCTTGTACTGTTACTGATAAAGCCACGAACTTGGCTTCCATCATGGATAAATGTATACATGTTTGTTTTTTACTACACCAATATACGATGCCATTATTTAGTAATAATACAAATTTAAAGATAGATTTCCTTTCAACTAGATCTCCTCCCTAATTAATATATGAATAGCCTTCAAGCCGTAGATCCATTCTTTGATAGGTCAATGTATAATCAGCAATACCCTTAAGATATCTTAAGATTCTTTTGATGGCTATCCAATGTACTTAACCTAGATTGGATTGGAACTTATCATTCTAATTGCAAAATATATATCAAGTCTTATACAAATCGTAGCGTATATTAAGTTTTCAACAACACTAATATAATGAACATTTTTCATTTGTTCCTACTTTTGTAGAGTCTCGGGACACAATCTATGACTCAATCATTTACCTTTTGCAATAAGAGTATTTATGAGTTTGCAATCTCACTTATGAAATCATTCAAGAATTTTGTTTATATACGTCTATTGTGAAAAAGACAATAATATCTTTGCATGATCTCTTTAAATCTTATCTCTAAGAATATATGCAGCTTCACCCATATCTTTATCTCAAAATTTGGAGATAATAGTATTAACAAATTCATATTGCTCTCGGCAATTAGTACATCATTCGCATATAATGATATGATCACAAATTGATCTTTCGATCTTTTGATATATGCACAATGATCTTCACCAATCATTGTAAAATTATACGCCATATGACATTATGAAGATGTAGATACCATTTTCTTGAAAATTGCTTAAGGCCATACATCGATCTCAAAAGTCGATATACCTTTTGTAATGAAACTAACGGGTTGTTTCATATAATTTCTTCTTCTAATTCTCCATTGAGAAAAAATAGTCTTTTCATCATTTTGATATAATTCGAGATTCATACTTACCACTATTGTTAGGATAAGACAAATTGAGATAAATCTCACTACTGGAAAAAAAAGTTTCCTCATAATCAATTCATTCATATGCCACAAAATAAGCCTTATATTTTTTATTGAGCCATTAGCTTTACATTTTATTTTGATAATTTACTTGTTCCCAATAGCCTTGCATCCTTTTGGAAAATTAACTAATTTCCAAACTTGGTATGATTTCATCGATTTCATTTATTCTTCCATTGCATGTATCCATTTTTCATTGTTAAGTTAATCTAGAGTCTCATTTATAATCATTGGCTTATCTTCATCCTTAGAGCGACTATGAAAGTTTTCCCTTTAATGTGAAAATGTCAACGAGGAATGTTTTTACAACTTGTTCGTTGTATGGAAGATTGTACACTTTGTATATTATTCTCCATTACACCCTCACTTGGATTAAATAATGATGGTATCGTCTCATCAAGTGGTTATAATTAAAACTAAGTCGAATTTAATTCCTCACTTTTCACATTACTTCCACCTAGACGAACTTCATTGAGTTCATTATATTGATGTAAGGTTTCAAATAATGAGTAGCCCTCACATATTTTACTCTTTTAGGAAATTTATTCTCTAAACATATGACATCTTATGATTCAAATTCAACTATACTTCCACTTTTTTGTTAATCTATGAACACATGCAACTTCGAGTGTTCTTGAGTATCTTATACAAAGGGATAAGTGCATTGGAAGTCCCAAAATTTGTCCTGAAAATGTAATTAAGTCCTAAAACTTTCAAGAAGTGCAATTAAGTCATAAAACTTGTTACAATGTGCAATTAGGTCCTAAAACTTTCAAAAAGTACAATCAAGTCCTAAAATTTATCAAAATGATTCAATCTAAGTCCTTCCATTGATTGCATTTTTTGAAAGTTTTAGGACTCGATTGCACTTTCAAGACAAGTTTTAGGATTTTATTGAACTTTTTGAAAGTTTTTGGACTTGATTGAACTTTTGTGATAAGTTTTATGACTTAATTGCACTTTTTGAAAGTTTTAGGACTCAATTGCATTTTCATGATTAGTTTTAGGACTTATAATGCACTTATCCCCTTATAAAAATACTCTTTTTACCTCTTGGACCTAATTTTCCTTACTTGTAAAAAGGTTCGTGAGTATAGGCAGAACACGCCCAAGGTTTGAGAAAATTTAAATCGAGTTTTTTGCCCATCCATAACTCATATAGAGTAGAAATAACTAATTTTGAAAGCACATGGTTAAATATAAAGGCAACACTTAACAAAGCATTACCCTAAAAAGTGATAGGTGAATTAGCTTATGCCATCATAGACCTAACCATTTTCAATAAGGTTCTGTTTTTCCTTTCCATAATACCATTTTGTTGAGAAATATATGGAATAGACAATTGTCTTTCTATTCCTTTCACGTTATATAAATTTCTAAACTTATTAGATAAATATTCTCAACCTTTATTGGATCTTAACACTTTTTTTTTTTTATCTAATTGATTTTTTACCAAACTCATAAATTTCTTAAAGCAACTTAATGCCTCAGATTTATAAGAAAAAAAAAACATATCTGAATCGAGTATAATCATTTATAAATGTGATAAAATATACAGTCCCATGCCTCACTCTTATATTTATTGGATCACATATATCAGAATGGATTAATTGTAAATGAAACTTATTTATTCTTCATTTTCCAAATGATTTCCTTATTGTTTTTCCTATTAGACAATGCTTGCAAACAGGCAAATCAACTTTTTTAATGTTGCCCAATAAACCTTCTTTGGCTAATCTATTCATTCGTTGTTAACCAACATGATCAAGTCGAAGCATGCCATACATTTATATCATTATTGTGGGAGTTAGAAGATTTGAATAGGGAATAACAAACATTAACATCACTATAGTTAACATCTAATACAACAAAACCATTTAGAAAAATCCACAATCATAGTAACTCCTATCCAAATAATACTTTAAACCAGTATTATGGAAGTTTAAACTAAAACCAAACTGAACCAACACTAATACAAACACTAGATTCCGACGAATCTCTAGAGTATAGATTACATCATGTAGGACCAAAGTATATCCACCACACATAATTAATTGATAGGTGCCAATTTCTTTAACTTTAACTTTGGAGTTATCCCTTACATAAATCCATTTTATTCCAATCCAAACTCGTTGGAACTTCATAAAGGCATCTCTATCCTTCACCACATGGTCTATTGCTCTCGAATCAACAGTCCACAAAGGGTTAGATTTAGTTAGAAAAGCTGAACTTGATACAAAAGTGGTATCCATAAGAACGCAAAGAATATCTACCTTCTTTGGCTCGTCACAATTGTGAGCGAAGTTACCCCTCTTACTACAATTGTAATATTTGGCATAAACATTTTCTTCACACGACGACATTTTCCTATCTCATGTTAGCGAGTTTTGGTTTCTCACTTGAAGAGTTCGCTCTCTTGCCTTTCCACTTTTTGAACAAATCCAAATGCTTGTGCTTGGAGCTTGAAGCCCCATGTGAGTTAGAACCAACATAGTAAAATCTATTTCTAACTTAGCCACTATCTATGTAGCACGGACACTCTCCGGAAGCCTTCGTGTCGTATCCGACACTCTGACACATGTCCGACATGCTCCAACACGTCCCGACACGCTCCGACACGCGGTCAACGAGTGTAAAAAAATCCGACATGTGGTCAACTCTTTCCGACACGCTCCGACACACGAGTCCAGAATTCCGACACGCGATTCCGACACGCACGGGGTCAATTTAAAAATTTATAATACTTGAGGGGTCAAAATATAAATATACACAAAAGAAGTAATAAAATTGCTATAAATATACACACACAGGGTCAATTTTTTTTTTCAGTTTTATTTTTTATAATTGTTTTATTTTTTATAAAAGTCTTTTACTCTGAAAGAAGTAATAAAAAATGCTATATGTGATAAATAAATAAATTTAAAAATATCATTTCAGCATTTTCTTTAAACAATGTTTTTTCCTCTAAGTTGTGTATTATTGTAACAAATTAAAATAATGAATGATATTATTTAATATTTTTTGTGTAAATTAATTATAGGCTATTTTTGTTATTATTTATTTATGTATTTATATATAAAAATATATATAATATATAACGTGTCGAAATTCTCTATTTTTAAGAAATGATGTGTCGACATGTCGTGTCGTGTCGTGTCACGTGTCACGTGTCCGTGTCGGTGCTCCATAGGCCACTATGAGGCGGTCCTCTTCCAACTCAAGGTGGCGCACATCATAAATTCTCTATTTTTAAGAAATGACGTGTCGACGTGTCGTGTCGTGTCACGTGTCGCGTGTCCGTGTCGGTGCTACATAGGCCACTATGAGGCGGTCCTCTTCCAACTCAAGGTGGCACACATCATACTAAGAAGTCTTGATGTTCTCATTGTGGGTGGTGCATCTTCATGTACTCCCAACTTTGAGGTAAGGAATGGATCATTGCTTGCACTTGCTGCTCATTAATTAGAATGTGGCTAGGATCCTTTAGTTCATTGATCAATGCTTGACATGTACCTCAAGTTCATGGTCTATCCATGAGGTTTCTTGTATGGATCAAACCTCATTGTGAACTATCTCAGTTTGGTCATAGATGTTGACCAAATCTAGCCACTAATGATGCCCACATATCTTTAACATTTTCAAAACGCCTAAGTTCTCCCATGACATCATTTTCCATGCTACAAAGAAATGTAATGCGAGCAATTGAGTTCTTTTTCTTCCAAGCAAATGCATCTTTATCTTTCTTATGTTGTGCAGTATTTCAATCTTCAGTTTTTTCCACAACTTAGTTAAAAGCTTATAGTGCTCATTGCTCTTCCAGCACATATTTAATTTCCATACTCTATATCTCATTATTCTCGCCGTTCAATTTATCTCATTTGTTCAGTTCAGCCACTATATTCTTAGATGTTGAAGCCATTGTATTTAAATATTTCAGATATACATGCACAAAATATTAATGCTTAATATTGATGCATCCATTTTGCGTAAGCTAATCATATTAATAAATAATTTCAAATTAGGTTTTATAATTGAAAGGTCCCATTGTTTCCAATTATCATTGAAAATTCTTAATTTGAAATTATCATTAATATAAGCATCTATACAAAAGTGTGTTTTTTAAAGTCATAATAATAATAGCAAATAACATTCAACTTTTATTAACTAAACACTCCATTCCCAAAAGTAGCGAATCCAATTGACAAAAAAAAAAATCAACATAAAAAAATCCACTAAAGATATCTAAAACTAACCCCAAAAAAAAAAATTATAAAGTCAAAGCCACTCGTCTATCTTATCCACCGGGAAGGACTTATCAAATTCCTTGGAAAATTTCTCAGAGAATTCTATGGTCACATTGGGCAGCCATGGAAATACCTTCGAAGATTCCTTATGATTCCTCCATGGTGCATTCAGTCTGCGCCAAGACGTGTTCAAGCCAAGGGTTGATGTCTTAGCTGCCCCAACCCTTAAGTATTCTTTCAAGAAATCCATCGCAAGTTGTTTATAACCCGGAACAAGAGGGATTTCACCACTTTCCCATTGACCATCCACCACTTCAATTTCCGGAGCTCCCCATAAATCATCAATTACTTCTTGCCATTCATATGGGAGAGTATTTGTTAGGGCATTAATCATCTCGACATTTGACATTCGATAACCTTTCCAGATGATATCTTGTATCATCTCATTAACCTTCATGATATGTTTCACCATGTCACATCCATCCCATTGATAGGCAGCTAACTTAGCTCTCAGCCTTGCAAGTCTCTCCTTTTGTTCATTTGTTCTTACAAAAATCGGTGTATGCCTAAAGCGCGGCATTGTTCCTGCGACAAATGTAGAAGATAAAAAATTACTCATAATCCTTGTTGCATCATAATAGGGAACACTTATTCACATCAATATTTCAAGACATAATGCATTCCATTACGCACACGCCGGTATCAAGAACGTTCTAATCGGAGCTCAACCGAGTCAGGTCAACGGATTAACCGGATGGGATCAACAAGTCAAAGGGTCGAGTTGGGTCGAGAGACTCGACCGTTTAATCGGTGTGGCATATGTCAACCACATAGCCCACTTGTACGTGGGACACGTGCGGCACACACGTGGCACTTTCTTCGCTGCACGTGCAACACGCCAGTGATTTCTCACGCATATGCGATGCATGCGCCAACGAGGTTGCCCATTGCAGCCGCGCGTGGAGGCACGTCCGACCTCCTCCGATGGCATGCCACTACTCGATTTTCTCATCTCAACAAGAACTACAACTCCACACTTTTAAAAATGATTTTCACTGCATGGAACATCAAGAAGCAGCCCCAAATAGTACAGTCAGGGTGTCGTTTTTCATACCTAAGCGTTCGTCGATGCTGTTTTGCGATTTCTAGCCAACAACCTGTTTATAAACATGTTCAACGATTAGGAAATAAGATCATTACTCTGATGCCAATGAAGGAAACGAATTCCTTAAATAAATACATATTTTAAACTATTGAATAACACAAAAAACACATCAAAAAAACGTACCTCGAAAAAGTTGTATCACCAATCAAAAACATCATTAAAGGGACGTACCTTGCTTTAACGGATTAAAAGCACCCTCTTGCAGGCTCAAGAGTCTTCAATGGCTTGTACTTCGTATGCGGAATGTCGTACGTTCTGAAAGGCGACAGAATGTCATTCTTCAAAGAAGTTTTAATCGCTTGCTCAAAAAAGAAGAAGAAGTTTTAATCGAAATAGAAGGAGAATATCGTATCTTCTGTTATCTCCCTCTTAAATATAACTTTTCTATTTATTTAATGATATCTCCTACTTCTCTTTGAAATGTCAAGAGCAGTCATTGCTTTATCCGCAATGGTCCTATCCGCAATTAACTGCTTGAAGAATGAAGGGCCAGCATGATGGATCATGAGGGGTAAGCCCAACATGGGCGGCCATCCATTCAATTCACCAAGTTTGACATACAAATGATAAGAAAGAAAACAAAACATAGAGAAAAACAGAGGATTCCAAGCACTTATCTCACACAAAAGATTATTATTCCTCTTCTTCGAGTGGAAATGGAGGATTTTCTAGATATATCTCTAAAATAACGATGATAGTTACAAACTTTACATCGATGGTTATAAAATTTTATCCATATCAGAATACTTTACATTTACTTGGAGACATGTCTGATTCCCTCGAGAAGTAACCGATAAGGTGCACGCCGGTTTGGCTACTTTGGGCTAGGACTTTCCGTTGCCAATTGAGAGCCAGAAGCTAAGGTTGAAACTCCTGCCTGACGAACAATGTAGATCAAGCACATTAGCCAATAAACAGACTCATATTACAAAGATATGAGACCAAAAAGAAGTTCTCATCGAGCTTATGACCGAAGTCTAGATTGAACCGAGCGGAATTTACAGATCTAATAGAAATGATACGATGATGAAAAAACTAATGCCCCTATATATAGAAAAACCATAGATAAACTTTCCTTTTGTTTGCGACCAAATTCCCTATAAATTAAGTATCTAAATCCATGTCTCAACAACTATTGCCGAAAAAGAATAATTCATATCTCAATTTTTGAATTGGTAAATCTATCCCTTACGGTCAATTAACGTAAATATTAATTATGTATCTACCTTAATAGGGAAAATTCTAAAGAAGGACCTGAGGTAGAGCCATTTTCTTAAAAAATAATCAATAGTAGGCATTATTTCAAATTAGGGTATGAGCTTGCCGCCAAGCCAAATATTTGCTAGCAACAAGCAAGTGATTTTCCCGTCGATTCAAATAAGGGCAATCTTGTCTTAAAAAAATCTCAAGATCGTATCCTTTAAAATAAAAAACCAAAATTACTTTTCTTGCTTATTGCCATCTACTATGCTGTCCCCATGACCGATGTTCTCTGACCTGTGCAAGCTCGCAAGCCTCTGCAACTCTCCGGAGATGTTGCTACCGCATGCAGAGCAGTTACTAAGGCTACGCATGACAAAATTTCTGAAACAGAAATTAATTTCTGATCAGAAATCAATTTCTTAATTTCTATTCCCCGGATAAGTTTCTGAGCGAAAAAACCCGTTTCATAACGACTCAAAATTTCTATTTTTGAAACATAAATCCATTTGATAACAAAACAAAATTTATATTTCTAGGAATAGAAATTGATTAGATAACAACATAGGAAATCTTCAAATACAAAATAATAGTCGAAATAATACTAAAACAACATAGAAAATCCTCAAATACAAAATAATAGTCGAAATAATACTAATACATTACAAAAGTTGAAAATATAATTTCATGGAATTTTCGGCATATTATTATCCATTGTCATTTTATTAGTAATTGTTTTCCTAAGCGTATTTATTTGGTTTACCTCCTCAATCAATGTATCATTTACAAGCTCATCCTGCGTAGGTTCAGACAAGTACTACAGAAGCATGAATATAGATGCCATCAATGGCGCCTATACAGTCTTGTCATTTTATCAAAAACTAGTATTATACAAGATTATCAACAAAATAAAATTAATTGTGTAAAGGAATATATGAGAATTCTACCTTAAAGTAACGTTTATGGTTAGGAACCAATCGAGGGAAGGTTGGTTTATTTTGATTCTCGAATTGAATCAGTCTAGTTGCTCATCCTTAATTTCTTTATTGTTGTTCAATGAACCTTTAATGGCCCTTGCATAGCAAAGAGAGAGATCCTCTTGAATCTCTTGCCTTCAAATTAAAATTCAAGATTGTGTGACAATCTAATTATTTTGATTTTGCAAGAATTTTGAATCCGTAAAAAAATAAGGTTAAATTTCTAGGCATGTTTTTTATTCATCTATTACGTAAGAAATTTTTCTTCAATTGGCCATGCGTGTGCATTTTCTAGGAGGAAAGAGCCCAATTATTTTTAAGTAAGCATTTAAGAACTCTGGTCGTTTTTTGAAAATTAGGGACCCATTCGATTGCCTTTCATCCTAAAGAGAAAGTTATCAAAATAAATTGAAAAAAAAAAAAGAACACGAGCAAAATAAGAAAAAGAAAATTAGCAATAATTTGTGAAGTTGTGGTTATGAGTAAATTAAGTTAGCAAGAAAGTGCAATGTTCTTTTATATGGTTTGATTTCAGTTTCTGATTTCTATTTCAAAACCGAGAAGTTAAAAATTTCAGCTTCGATTTCTTCAATTTCTCTATTTCTGAAAGAGAAATCTATTTCAGAAATAGAGAAATCAAATTGCGTTACCAAACGGATTTCTGTTCCAAACCTGTCAGGGGGAACAGAGAAATCAAGAAATAGAAATTTTTTCATGCACGCCCTAAAGGCCTGAGAGAGCTGCAACAGCTGCTCCTCCTTTGAGGCACTTGACTTCGACGACTTGGTAGCAGTGGCGGCGGTGCGTTGTTGTTATGAGCCACGAGCTCACTGAGGCGCATGTTGAAGATGGAGCCGGTCAGGTTATCAGAGGCAATTACGGCCTGTCAATCAGGGAGCTCAAGAACCAGCACGTGCTCGCTCTCATTCTGGTACTAGTCGAAGCACACCGTCCGCATCGACCGACCTGTGTGGCGACGGATTTTGGCGGTGGAGGGTGAGAAGTCGCAAGAGAGAGGAAAGCAAGTAGAGTTGGAGTAAGATTCTTCGAGAGAAACCATCGCCGGATGAGATTCTGATTCTGCTGCTTTCTTACTTACAAGTTAAAGGAGGTTTCGTGGGAAGACAAAGCTTGGTTTGAGACTAGCTTAGCAAGTTTGGGTCTTTATTTGAAGGGATAAGTATACTAGAAGTGCCAAAACTTGTAGTGCTTACTTTAGTGTCAAAAGTTTTCACTTGCTTATTTAAGTGCTAAATCGGAAAAAAATGATCACTAAGTGCCAACGGCAATAAATTATGGCTAAATTGATTGTGTGTCATTTATAATTAAATTTATAATATGACTTGGCAATTTTTTTAAAAACCCCATTCTATATGGCATTTCCACATGGCATGCTTGGTACTGAAGTAATCACTTCAAACAAAATTTGACATTCAAATGATCACTTTAAATAAAATTTAATACTCAAATGATCACTATTTACAACTTTTGGATGACATCGTTTAAAGATCATATGCTAACTAGGCACGCCGGTGAGCCATGTAGAATGGAGAAATTAATCAAATATAGCCACGTTAGATTTCTAGCGACCCAAATCTCAGTTGGCACCTAATGATCTTTTTTTTTTAAGTGACACTCAAGTGATTCGAGTCCTCTTTTCAGAAAAATATTTGCACTTCAAGCCTTTAAAATAAGAGATGTGCGAGCTAAAAAGAGTAGATAAGAAGGAGAGGCCCCTGCACATCCACGTTTAGTCACAAAGGAAGGGGACATTCACTAGATGAGAAAACCAAGCATCCATCAATTCAATATTCTTGCACATGCCTCCCGTCGCATAACTAGTAGACATAACAGCACCCACCACCATGCCTCCTCCCTCGAGCTACATGACCACCAGCCACGCCTCCACCTTCTAGTGACACCAACCGCTGCTCATGATTAGTCATTCATGAAAGGAAGCAAGAAAGAGCAAGAAGGCAGGGAAAGACGTGACTAGAAGGAGTTTAAGGAAAAAAAATTATATTTTCTTCAATTCTCCCAAGTGTACAAGGCTTTGTAAATATAGTATAAGATGTACACAACAAATGGCGATGATATATTCTACAAATCAAACTTATTCTCAATCCAATCAATCTCAGTTTCAATCTAATCCTTAATTGATTTAGTGCACAATCATAATCAAAAACGAAATCTCAAGCATATCTTCCAATACTCCCCTTCAAGCCGGTGACTTATAGATATCCAAGACGCCTAACTTACTTAATAGATTTGTGTGTTGTCTTTGACATAGAGGTTTAGTGAAGATGTCGGCAGGTTGTTATATGATTCCAATTCCTCTTGTCTCAGTTATTCTTTCATGAATCTTTTCTCAAGTGAAATGACAATCCACTTCTATATACTTAGTTCTTTCATGCACTATGGGATTTGCTGCAAGCTTGAGACCACATCATTGTCACAAAAATAACTTTGTTGGACCTTTCAACTATATTCTTAGATCCTGAAGCAAGCCTACAATCTCACACATAGTTTTTGCCATAGCTCGATATTCCACCTCAACTGAAGATAATGATACGATCGCCTGCTTTTTGGTCTTCCATGAAAGAAGAGATTCTCCCAATTCAATGCAGAAGCCAATGACAGATCTTTGGCTCATGGGACAAGTCACGTAGTTTGCATCACAGTATGCAGTCATCTCCATATTACATTTCCGGGATAGGAGTATCTTGAGTCTTAGACACTTTTTCAAATATTCCATGACCTTCAAGGACGCATTCATATGAGATGGCTTTGGATTGTGCATAAATTAATTGAGTGTCTGCATAGTATATGAGATATTAGGCCTAGCCATAGTCAAATAAATGAGTTTTCCAATGAGTTTCCGATAACTTGATGGATCCTTGAGTATAGGATCATTATCCTAAGATATTCCCGCATTGTAATCTGCCGAAGTTATTTTGGTGTTTTGCTTGATTGGAATAATTGTTGGTTTGCATCCCGATAGTCCTGCCTCTGCTATAATCTCTAGTATAAATTTCTACTGTCTGAGAGAAATTCCTTGGTTAGATCAGGCATTCTCAATCCTAGGCAATCTCGATCCCAATAAAGTATTTAGGTGCTTCTTAATCTTTTATATGGAAGGTGGAGTGTAGATATTCCTTAAGGCTCTTTATAGTAGCTTCATCACTGCCCATGATGAGTATATCATCAACATATATCATCAACATATATCATCAAGTAGATAAAATGACATACATTTAGTCCATGTGAATAGGGAATAATTATATTTGGACTATTTGAAGCCTGTAGTTGTGAAAGCATTGACAAACTTGGCGTACACTACCTAGAAGCTTGTTTCAAGCCATAAAGGGATTTATGGAGACAACATACTCTATTCTCCCTCTGTCTCTATGAATCCTGAGGAATATCCACGTAAATCTCTTTATCCAAATTTTCATGAAGAAAAGCATTGTACACGTCCATTTGATGTAGTGGCCAATCATGGATAGTTGTAATTGATAAAAATGAACAAACTGTGATGTCTTTAGCCACGGGAGAGAAGGTCTCGTGATAATCAAAACCTTCTCACTGAGTAAATCCTTTAGCCATTAAATGAGTCTTGTAATGCTCAATGGACTCATCAACACGATACTTTATTTTATATACCCACTTGCATCCGATTGGCTTTCTATTTGGAAGTAGGGTGACCAAATCCCAGGTTTGATTGTCGATCAATGCCTGTAGTTCTGCCACCATAGCCTTCTGTGACCATGGATCACTAGATGTCTCATTATAACTAGATGGTTCCCTTTCCTTCGATATGCAACTAATGCAGCATCTATGCTCCAACGAAAGTTTATGAAAGGAAACATAAGAATAGATCGTACAATGAATACTTAACGAATTGATGAAGCACATGCATAGTCCTTTGTCTATGTTAGTGGTCATTTAGATTGACTTGAACGTCGAGGAGGATCTACTCATGGTGGAGGGAAAGAAACTGGTGCTGATGTTTCCTCAGTGGTGAGTTTTGGTGAGATAGTAGGAGTATTCTCCATGTTTGGCGTATCCTCAAGCACAGGTTCCATAACGATCTCCAAGGGCGAATTCTCATATAAGGTTGGGGCTATTGCCAAAGGTGCTATTAGGATATATTCAAGAGAAAGATCTTCCTCAAATAAGAAGTGATGAGGACTTTTCATAGCCTTCATTTGACGATTCTTCTTCACAAAATGGGAAGATGTCTTCATGAAAAATGACGTCTCTACTAACAAAGAATTCCCTTATCAATGGATCAAGGACACGATATCCCTTTCTAAGTTGGGATAGCCCATGAATATACATTGCCAAGCACAGAGACCCATCTTGTCCCAAGAGCCCACTATAGCAATGTAGCATAAACAGTCGAAAACCCTTAAATGATCCAATGCTGGTTTCTTCCCAAAAAGTAGTTCGAAAAGGGTTCTTCTATCCAATATCTATGTAGGCATACAATTGATAAGATATGCTGC
This sequence comes from Eucalyptus grandis, assembly GCF_016545825.1. Lineage (NCBI taxonomy): Eukaryota > Viridiplantae > Streptophyta > Magnoliopsida > Myrtales > Myrtaceae > Eucalyptus > Eucalyptus grandis. Next base: position 59,749,897 of record NC_052616.1, on the reverse strand, counting down.
AGTAATAATAGTCCCCCAATAGTTCTCTGGAATGAATGCCTGGAATTTCAATGCTCATGCAACTTCTAGGAGATGGCGATGCTTACATTTCACCACCCCATTTTATTGTGGGTGCAAATGCATGAACTTTTATGCAAAATGCCACGAGTCGAGAAAAGCTCAGTGCAATCATGATTGAAAATCTCCTTCCCATTATCAGTGCATATTCGCTGTATAGATCCTCTAAACTGATTTCTTGACTAGGTGATGAACATGTTTAAATGGGAGAAAACCTGACCTTTTGATTGCATCAAAAAGACCCACGTAGCACAAGAATAATCATCCATAATGGTGAAAAAGTAACGTGATCTATCACGGTGCAATGTGTGATAAGGTCCCTAAACATCCACATGAATTAATGAAAAAATGTTATTGGCATGAGTTTCGCTGAAAGGAAAGGGGGTATGCGACCATTTTGCAAGGGGGCAAATATGCCACTGAGAATAAGGAAAGAAAGCACCATGACCCATTCTTGAATGCATAAGGAAGTCTTTATCATTGGCAATCACATTACACAATGATGTTTAAAGCCCTCTGGAAAGACTACCCAAGCTTATCAGTTTGCTAGTTGAAAGTTGAAAGGGTATGAAAGAAGCAAGTGTAGAATCGAAAAACACTCGACGGAAATTTTCCTTGCAAACTTTGGACACCGAAATGAGATTAAACTAAAATTCTAGGACATAAATGACATTTTGAAGGGTGATTTGAGGACTAAGTTTGATTGTTCCTGTCATTATAACATCAATAATGTTCACATTTGATAATTGCATAGAAATAGGGAAATTCTGTTTTCTATGCATATTCGAGAAAAATCCATTTTCACAAATAATATGATCACTCGCTCCTGAGTTAATTATTCACGCCTTTCTCGAAATAGAATTCATTAGACAGTGAGATATACCTGAAAAACTTCCTTCTTTGTTGGAAGTATATAATTTATGTAATACTCGCATCAGTTGTTGATATTGTCCAGACATGATGGGTCAATCAATATTCGGACCACTGAGCCCAGTGACTTGGTAAGCTACAAAAAATTCATTTATTTTTCCTTTTCTCCGAGCTTGCCATGCAATCTCCAACAATTATCGATTGTATAGTGCGGGCATTTGCAATATTCACAATATAATTTACCTTTCCTCTTTGAATTTTGTGCAAAATGTTTTGATGACGTGGAAAAAACTTTCTATCAAATGTCTTAGATGTGGAGTCATGCCCACCGTCTGATTCAACTAATGGATCTGTCCCCTACGAGTCGTCCAATTAGCGCAAACGATCTGGGCTATTTGTCCCTTCCTTTTAAGGGAACAGATATCGCCGCCTCCACTCTTATGGAACCCTAGCCCCTCTCGACACTCTCTCTCCTGGCTTGAGCTTTTGACGCCCAATTCTCGCTGTTCACCACAGGCTGCACATGCAATACTCTCCCCTCCTTTCGCATACTTCGGTGTCGCGAGCCACTGGCTTTCTTCCTAAACGACTAACTGGAAGATTCACTCGAGATGTGATATCGATTCCATGGCCAAGATTTGTGAACAAAAGGTTAGGTAAAATTCATTCAAAATTAGGAGAAATTGAGTGGTTTTTTCCCTGTGTTTTATAGAACTATATTGCACAAGGATTTCTTTTGGGCACTCAAGTTTCTCCTCTACAACTTCAAGGTCGTTGCAAAGCGATGATAATTTGTTGAAAACGATCATGACTATCATATTGCCTTGCTTGAGTTCGCTAAGTTCCTGCACGAGAGAGAACATTTCGTACAATCTAATTTTCTATACATTTGTTTGATGTTTTCCCACATGCTCTTCAAGTCCTCCAACAGTGGAAGATCAACCGCGACTTTTGGAGATATGTGGTTACCGATCTATGTTTGAACGAGTCGATTACATTTTCTCCAATGTTGAGCCAAGCACTCGTCGAAGGGGATTGAGATGGCTTTGTCGAGAAAGCCATCTTTGTCCTTTGTCACGAGGGCTCACCGAAAGTCCTATGATCACCCGAAGTAGTTTTTAGGCATAGTTAATTATAGACTAATGAATCGCAATTCTAATCTATCGGCGATCAACACATGCAGGGGGCCACCGGGCTTTGGACAATCATGACTGGAAAAGGTAAAAAGCTAGGCACAAAACTCGGGTAGTGATTTCTCCCCATACCTGAATTGCTTGACTCGACTCCATGACCTGCTTTGAAAAATCCCAAGTAGGGATTTCTTCCCATACCTAGTTCGCCCGATCCACTCGTTTACTCCGCATTAACTTGATCCGACCCGATGGTTGGGCTTGCCCCACTTTTGGTTGGTGGGCTCTCATCAGGTTGGACATTGTTTTGCTAGCCCTAAACTCCGGGCAATGATGGATTTAGGCTTGGCCCAAGGCACCATGGATAAGGCACCCACCAGTAAAGGTGGCTCACAATGGGTTGGCCTGCGATGGGCTAGCTCGAAATGGATCACCCCTATACTAGACTAAGCCCAAATGGGATGCCATTGCATGTGTTGGGCTTGAGTGGGCTGTTATTGGGTCATGCGAAATTCCACTGCTAGATCCTGAGTTTCTAAGGTAGCGGGCGTGACTTCTCCCGTAGGTTGGTCATCAAAAGCAAAAGGTAAATTATTTGGATTGGTCATGATGGTAAAAAATCACTCTTTTCTTCTTCCTTAAAAAATTGATTCCTATGCCGAAGGAATGGCTCTGTTTTGTAGGTCGGCATTCCTTGGTAGGCAATTGAAGCGGAAGCTAAATCAGGAGCTTGGAGGCTCTAATACCATGAAAAGAAGTAAGAAAGAGCAAGAAGACAGGGAAGGACGTGACTGGAAGGAGTTTAAGGAAAAAATATTGTATTTTCTTCAATTCTCCCAAGTGTACAAGGCTAAAAAAAAAGTACAAAATGTACATAATAAATGGCAATGATGTATTCTACAAATCAAACTTAACCTCAATCCAATCAATCTCAATTTCAATTTAATCCCTAATTGATTTAGTACACAATCATAATAAAAAACGGAATCTCAAGCATATCTTCCAACAATTCATTACCATAACTAACTTCTATCACCAACTTCACACGCACAGCCACGGTCATTCTTCCCAGGTCACCGCATAACCACCTTTGACCACCCAGACCACCACTACACAACCGGATCAGCCTGCCCAGCCTCTACACCACTGTTTCTGCCGTTCATCATTCTCCCCAGCCAATGTCCTCGGACAGCTTGCCGTTGTCACTACACCTCCTGCTGCAGCTGTGCCTCGTCTTCACATCATCACCACGCTCTGCTGAGCACCGCACCATTACAAACCAAACCCGCAGAGCCTGACCAGCCTAGAAGAGCCGCATCTCCCCTGTTCTGCCCTGCTTTTCTGGCCGAGAAAGCCTAGACGGCCAGCCCCTCACCTGCGCCCCAGCCGTTTTAGGTACTCCGACCATCGACTCATATGCTCACCCCAGTTGTGGCGTTGCGTAAAGCCAGGTAACTGCACCCTCTGTAGTGCTGCCCTGTTTTGGTGAGACCCAAGGCTGAGATGCGTTCACATTACCCATGTGCAAACCGCTGAAAATATTAAGTGTCGCTTGTTGTTCATAATGATATAAATAATTGTTTTAGACATTTTAAGATGAAAAATTGCATCGAATTCATGACTAGGTTCGATTTTCTCAATGCATATAAACTGCTTGTTGAAAGGCCTGCAAGGGTCCTCACTTTTGGTGAACCCTGAGCCGATCTGCCGAAGGCCATGAGTCGTGCATGGCTGGCCGGTAGGGATCGTGCATGCAAGCCACTTTGGAAGGTCATTTCGATATGTGTAGTTGATTATTTTTCATACGTTTAAAACTCTACGTTTCATACTTTCATTCGAATCAAGTGGATTTTGTATGAAGTCCTAGGTGTACTAGATACAAGGGCGTGAAATTGGACAGTTTACTGGTGTGGCTGTTCTAGTTTCAACCCAAGACTTGCAAGACAGCCAGACTGGTGAATTTGAAGGAGCTTTTAACCATGATTTGTTGAGTTTTGTGAGCTGTTACTGAGCTTTTTGTGCTATCGGTTTGTAGTTGCAGAGTGTTGGAGCTTTACTCTTGCTTAAGGTCATCCGCAAGTCAAGGTCGAAGGCCATGAATATGGCTTGGGAAAGTGGTCTGGGCATTTTGACGCAAACCAAACGTTCAACAAAATGCCCAAGCGTAGCAACGCTTCTATTTTGGAAAGGATGATTCGAGCTCAGTTAATGTAATACTTATGTTCTGAGTTAGTCCGTGCTAATGTAAATTAAGCCTAGTTCAGGTTAAGAAAAAAATTATTTTGAAAAATAATAATTATACAAAAACAAAGTATAGACTACATGTTAGTTCTTTTTTTTTTCTTTTTTTTTTTGAACTAGACTACATGTTAGTTCATCTAAGCATTTTAAACGCATTTTTCCGTTAGTGACAGTTTTTGCAAGAATCTCGTGGTAATGGGTAGTGGTAGACCTCGATTTGCTTAGCATGCCTTGAATTTTCTACAAACTATTTATTTATTTGATTAATGGGTGTTACATTTCTTATTGTGCACCTGCATAATCACCTATTATATGTTAGTGGATTAGGATTAAATGGTTCAAGACTGCTTGTTAAATATTTATGAAATAAAAAGAGAAATTACAGAAAGATTGTTAGAATTATCTAACAAAATCAAGTCCCTAAACTCATTGAATCTCTTTCGTAGAAGTAAAATATAATCTAACTAATTGGACCCTAACTAATTAGTGATGACTCCAAGACATAAGATAAATTATATGTTAAATCACATGCCAAGTTATGATTGATGGGGTTTGGGAGAGTCCGCGCTAAATGCAAGCAATTGCCTAATGAGAGGAACCTTCGTCCATGTTTAGTAGTCCATTAGATTTTCCCTTGGTGTTCCACCTCCGGGACTGTCGTGTCATGTGCTTATCCCTTTCTGTTTGTGTGGGTCTGAGCAAGCATGCACTCTTCGTTGAGGTTTTCTACACATATGTGCTAGCTTTTCAGTTTAAGTTTGCTTTGCCAATTAAATGGATTTCAGTTGGTGAAGTTGCAAAGCTTGTAAAAATCCCACTCTTTTGAACTTCTCATTTTTCAGGGCGTGTTCTCGAATTTTTGTTCTTTCAATTGGCCTTGGTTTTAGAATAGAATTATGGTAAAACTATAGACATCACGTAGAAAAAGTATTACGGTATATAGAGAAACATGACCTTGGAGAATGATATCAAGAAAAAAAGCATCATGTTAATTACGAATAGAACAAATTTTAGAGATTTCATCCATTCAACTAAAACAGAACGACCATAGTCTCACTCTCACCAAATCTGGCATGCGGATGATAAGAAAGAAAACAAAATACAGAGAAAAGCAGAGGATTCCAAGCAGTTATCTCACACAAAAGATTTATTCTTCCTCTTCTTCGAGTGGAAATGGAGGATCTGTTAGATATATCTCTAAAACAATGGTCATGGTTACAAACTTTGTGTCGATAGTTACAAACTCTTCTCGATATTGGAATATTCTTGCATCTACCTTGAGATGCTAAACAAATCACTGGTTGTGGGGCAAAAGTACACCCCAAGTGTCAAAACTTGACACGGAGAGACATTTAAGTGCCAAAAGCCAAAAGTTTGGAAAGTGACACTTAAGTGCCAAAATCGGAGAAAAATTGATCACTTAAGTGTCACTTCGGTCAAAATCCAGCTAAAATGTCGACGTAGCGATTTTCCAGCAAATGAAGTGCAAAACGATGCCGTTTTGCACACCGACATGTCTAGACAACACAAAAACGACGTCATTTTAGTGCTAATCTAGTAAAAAAATTAATATAAAAATTAATTAAATTAAATTTAAAACTAAATTTATTTAAATCATTTAAAAATAAAATAAAAATATTTGAAAAACTAAAAAATAAAAAATAAAAAAGGGCCGGTAGCAACGGGGAGGCAGCAATGGCGAGGGCTCGGCCCTCAACCGCCTGCAGCCTTTTTTAAAAAAAATTAGTTTTTGAAATATTTTTATTTTATTTTTAAATGTTTTAAATAAGTTTAGTTTTAAATTTAATTTAATTAATTTTTTATGACGTCAACACCAAAATGACGTCGTTTTTGTATTGTTTAGCCACATCAACATGCAAAATGGTGTCGTTTTGCCTTTCTTTCGCTGGAAAATCACCACATCGGCATTTTAGCCGTATTTTAACCAGACTTAAGTGATCCATTTTACTCCGATTTTGGCACTTAAGTATTACTTTCCAAAGCCAAGTTTTGGTACTCCAGTATCCGTACCTCCCGGTTGTGGCATCTGTTCTACAAGTGCGACTTTCTACAAAACAGCAGTTGTGCAAATTGCATAGTTAGGCACTTTCTGAAGTTTTGTAATCATTGCCTTTCGAACATTCACCCCGCTCCCTGCCTCGTGCTCAACTACTGCAAGTCGCTCCAAGGAGTCGTCGCGTCGTTCAATGAATATCTTGCCGAAGCGCTCTTGCAACACTCGAGAACGGCGTCTTCCATTCGGGCATGACGATACCCTGACGCGAGGGCATCTTTGCAAGACATGCCTGATTTCATCGTGAAAGTAGCCAAGAAGGGGCGGGCAGGTTGGGCTGCTTCGGACTCGAACTTGCTGTCGCCAATTGAGAGCCAGGAGCTAAGGCTGAAGCTCCTACCCATGCAACAATGTGTATCAAGCATAGTAACCAATAATTGAACTCATATATGAAGATATGAAACAAAAAAGTAGTGCTCGTCGAGCTTATGCTCGAAGTCCATATTGAATCGAGGTTAATTTACAGATCTAATAAAACATGACACCATGATGGGAAAAAACTATGCCTCTATATATAGAGAAGCCATAGAGAGACTTTCCCTTTGTTTGCGATCAAAGCACCAATAAATCTAGCATCTGAATCCACATCTCAACTACTATTGCCGAAAAAGAAAAATTCATATCGTGATTATTGATATGGTAAATCTATCCCTATGTAGTCAATTGACAAAATATTAATTCCGTATCTACATTGATAAGGAAAATTCTAAATAAGAGCAAAAAATGAAGCCATTTTCTAAAAAATAGCCAAGAATAAACATTTTTTTTTCCAAAATAAGACCTGAAGTGGCTAAGTCAATCTCAATTAAGGTTTGAACTCATCCGCTAGTCAAATGTTCGTCGGCAATGAGAAAGTGATTTTTCCGTCGATAAGAATATGAAAAAAATCTGAAGATTGTTTCCTTAGATATAAAAATCCCAAAATTACTTTTTCCTTTTTCAGAGTGGAATCTAGATCTACCTTGAAACCACTCACGCCTATGGCCCACAACACACTTGGGGAGGGGGCAGGGGGTTACAAATTACATTTGCCTCATTGTTTTAGTTAATTTCCTATTATTTAGTTTATTTCAATTGCTTCTTTATAATTTTTAATATCACATTAGGCTCTTCTAGGGTTGTTTTCGAGAAAATTATCCAAAATATCCTAAATATTTTGCATTTTTGCCAATTAAATCATAAACATTTCATAATTTTACTAATTTAGTTATAAACATTTCCATATTTTACTGCTTGAGTATATCCAACCAATTCTTGCTAGAAATTATTAATGTGAATGGTGGCCGACCTACATAGCATGGCTAATGTTAAGGTAAATAATTTTTAATAATATTTTAATATTTTAATATTTTTTAATTAATTTTTTTTTTTTTTTTTTTTCCTTTCCAATTCTTTTTTTACTGAAAAAAAAAAAGCAGAAGAAAAGACAATTTGCAATTATGTCGCCATTGAAAAGTAGAATCTCAATCACATTGCCTTGCATGGTCTCCGTGAAGAGCTTTGACACACTGTCACCAAAGCAAAGAAAGGCAAAAAAAAAAAGTTAGAAATAAAGAGTGAAATGAATTTGCTTTGCTTTTCTCTGAGTCACGTTTTGCATGCATCATGCCCATCTCGCCCTCTCTCCGCTTCTCCTTCAACCAATTCCCTTGTATTCTTCATATCTTCATAGACCTCAAAACATTCTCTCTCTCTCTCTCTCTCTCTCTCTCTCTCTCTCAACCATTTTCGCCATGGCCAGGTCATTGTCTAAGGTCAAAATGTCCGTCTTCGAGCTCCCGCCACCTTCTCTCCTCCTTGTCCTCCATGGATGCCGATGACCTGAAGATCCAGTTGATCCCAAACTTGCAGCCTAACAATGCCAATTGTCCCACGGAATGGCCAACTTATTATGGCGAGTACTAAGGTGTCGAGAATTCACAGGACAAGACCTTGATTGTGCTCTCGTGCTCGCCGCAGCTTTCTGAGTCCACTCATCAAGTGCTCGGAACAGCAGTGTCACCGCAGCTGTCTTTATCTGCACCAGAGGAGCTTCATTCCCCCATGCAACGCTTGCATCCAAAGTTGCAGAGCTGCTTGAGCGAACCGAGGTCATGACTGGAGTTTCTATGACAGAGCAGCAGATGACCTTGGCCAGCTGACTACTCAAGCACGAGGAGACTCTCGCCCAGTGTCAAGCCAAACACGGCATCACACCATCAAGGAGGCCCGAGGCATTCATCTGCATCGAAGTCACAGTAACAATCGTGTCACTTCTCTCAAAAGGTGAAAACTATCTGCCAAGGACCAACTCAAACTTCTCTTGAGGAAGTTCTTTCAAATGACTCCTCAAGACGACGACTCAGCTTCTTGCATCCACGAGATTCTAACAGCTGGTTGTGGCATCTCTTGTCCTTCTCAACAAGTGCGACTTCCCGGCAAACAGAGATGGTGCAAATCACGCAGTTAGGCACTTCCTGAAGTTTTGCAACCACCAGCTTCCGAACATTCACCCTGCTCTGTGCCTACCGGTTGTGCTCAACTTCTGCAAGTCACTCCATGGAGTAGTTGTGTCGCTCAATGACACATTGCACTTAACTTGCCAAAGCACGCTTGCAACAGGCATGAACAGCATCTTCCACTTGGGGCATTTACGAGTTCCTCAAACAAGGGGATGTTGGACATACGAGGATTATTCAAATTTGCTATGGAAGTAGCCGATAAGGTTATGTGCTGATTTGGCTGCTTGGAGCTCGCAGTTGCCACTGCCAATAAGGAGTGAGGAACCAAGGATGACAGACATCCGTGACTTCTCATCACCACTGAACCCGCTTTGTACTTCGCTTAAGCAGCACCGGCACGGTTTCATCGTGTTGCCTTATCAGAGTGGTAGCCAGATTTTCAAGAAGCTGAGACACTGCACAGTCAATTCACGAACATCTTGATGGCTTTGGATGAGCACTACAGCAAAATGGAGGAGCAATTAGCCCCAGAGAGAAATGGGGGATATTGGCATGGCTGAGGCGAAGTACCTGCCTTTACTTAAAGCGCTGAACATGCTCTCGAAGCTACTCCTGGGTACTGAACAAGCATTTCGTGCAGTCCTGAGGCACGGGAAATCCATGATAAGGGCACTGGTTCTTAGGATAACAGAGCAGGCTTACAAGTACATGTGGCTTGTTGAGCACAGGGACATGACCGATTTTGAATATAACAGGCACGTAGCATTCAAATTGATATTTGCCGCGGGAGGCCACCAGGGGGTAATTGTGGTTAGCATTGACAGGTCTTGCATGTTAGCCGATTCCATTGTCTCTTTGTCTCAAGTTGGTCTGAGAATCCTTCGTCTTAGCATGTCTGTTACATTCAATAACGAGGAGGCCCTCGGTCCAGGTGTAATGCAACAATAGTTCTATATGGCTTGTAGAACCATATTTAACAAAGAAAGCGGTATGTTCCTGCCATACTCGAATGACGGAAGAAGATTCTTTCCAGAACCATGTGAGTTGCTTGACGCTCTTAGAGTTCCATTTAAGGGATAGAGTAGTGTTGGGTGAATATGAAAGTTTAGGTGATCATGAGCTGCTGTAATCTTTTTGTATCTTTGGCAGTTCTCCGCAGATGCATGATAGCCTTCAATCCCACTGTTTGGTAGATAACCCATGCTTTTATACAAGTACTGACACTTCATATGAGAGGATTCGAACATCAGGTTCTTCTAACCTGCAGCATGTAATACCAACTGCAATTGGTTGGAAATATTCATTGGAAGAACTGTCCGAACATTAGTTGTACAATGTATGAACTATAATTAGCATTCTACGGTATGACTCTCCCAAGATTGTTTAGTGTTTAGAAGATGAAATTTTTCCAGCTGCTCATGCTTCTAGGGCACATTTCAAGGATCACAGCTGTGAGGACCACAAGATTGTTTAGTGTTTGGAAGAGGAATATTTTCCAGCCATGGTAGAACCTACTGAGCTCGACAAGTATGAATTCTGCAGTAAGCTAGTTTCCTTATCCTTGATACAAGAAGTGCAAGTCGGTATACTTCTTGGCTGCATCTTCTTCTTGCAATTAGCTGGTTCAGATGTCTTTCTAGGCAATGCAAAAGATGCAGACCCAATGTTTAATGGAAGCTGCAAGCAGATTCTAGAAATGGATGCCAAGATAAATTGATTCGGACATTTTAGGACTAATGTTTGCTCAAGAAGTTGAGCATTCGTTAGAGGTGAAATTGATAGAACTATACCCAGGAGGAGAAGGCATCGCGGTGATCAGCAAAAACCAGTACAATTACGTGCATCTTCTTGTGAGTTACCGGTTCATCATGTCGATACCAAAACATGTATGGAGTTTTGGAGAAGGCTTCGATGAAATGCTTCTAGCTCAGAGATTCCAAAACCTCTGCTTTCAGAATTTGGAGATCGAGGATCTCAATCTGATGCTTTATGGGACTGAAGAAGATATATACATCGAAGACCAGAGGGCAGAAGCAGAGCACAATGGATATGCAGACATCAATCCTCAAGTACTTTGGTTCTGGGTGGTAGGTCCTCGAATAATACTTAAGTCTATCTTGGAGTTGTTATGCCTAATAAGTTTATACTTATCTATCCATCCACTTTCCACTAATTTTTACTATTCAAGCTCTTGTCTCTTAGTATGTATCATGACAAAGCTCTTCGAGGTGTAAAATAATTTGTTTATATAATCCATGTTGATAAATGTGTGTACTTTCCTCTAGCTAATTTTGATCGATGTGCAAAATCACATCGATGTTGGTGCAAATCCGCAAGGCATGGTGGATCATCCATCTATCTATCTAATCTGAAGTTAAATTCATGCCTAAGAAAACTTTTCTCTGGAGAGTGATTCTCTCATCAATTCAAGTGACTACAACAACAGTGTGGTCCATGAATCTGTAGCATGAAATTTGGGGTTTCCTTATAATAGGCCATTGATCAAGATTTACTGCAAAATCAGAAGTACCATCTTGCCTTGAGAAAAAAAAAAAAAAAAATTCCGTCTGATGCAGAACATGAGAAGTTCTTTCGATGCCTCCCCGATTGTTCAACATTTCGCGGAGGGCATCATGCACAAGAACACTTCTTGTCATTATGAAATAAAAGCTTCGAGGGATGAATGTATTGTCGTGTTAGGCGTGATCTTACCTGTCGGAAAAAAAAGCAAAGGAGATCACGTCACTCTCATTTACTAAGTTGAACAATGACAATAGACATCTCAAAATGTAGTTAATCTACACAAATTATCTGAATCAATTCTACTTCTGCTAAATGATTCTTCCCTATCTTATCACCAGAACAACAGCTTCCCTCTGTTGGTTTCTAATTGTCAACTGATGATGATTTTTCCACCCAATCTTATTCACCAAAATGAAGATTATTTTGGATTTCGGAATCCACTTCATTTCACAAACTATCATCGCAGCATCTCTCATGCGGTTCCTCAGTATCCGGCATGTCCTCAGAGTACTACTGTGGTAACTGCTTCTACGTTTGTTCCAGATGATGCCTAATCTTTCCCTCTGTGCCTTAAGAAGGGATATAGTTGCTTGAAATCTAGCCCCATATATTATACAACTCATTTGTGTTCGCTCTATCCAAAAAAGTAATTTGAAAGAGATCTATTATGTTCTTTATTATGGGATGAGGGTTAGAGTACAACATTAGATAGAACCAGGCTTCATTATTACCATAGTAGAGCAAACAGGATACCTGAACAATTTCACTCTCATCTTTCCTGTCCATTCTGGACAAAGTATCTCCTTTTTTGGTTCCTTAGAGAGTTGCTAAAGTACTTGTAAATTTCCATATTAGCACTGATTTTATATCCTTCAAACATACAGAGTTTCCTTTAATTTCCTAATTGCAGATTGAACCTCAACAACAACGTAAGATTTAAAAGGTTAAAGGTTGCTATATACTTTTCAGCATAACCACTATTCAAGGCTCTTAAAGGAAACTCTTTTTTTCTCTAAACCATGATTAGGTGAAGAAACATCCATATTTTGCAGCAGCAAGTCTTTATTTACTATGTAAACTACAATTTGATAAGATTTTCTGTGTCTCGGAGCAATCTTGACTGTTAGAGTTGCCATGCATGGATTCTGTAAGAGCACAAAAAAGTGACATCAGTTCCAGTAAAATTATGTCACTCAATGATGATAAAAACTAGTAATTAACTATTACGTTGTCCCATGAAAACTAGGAGAAATGATTTTTACACACAATTTCAATCTTTGTTGCATTAGCTGGAGAAGTTGTAAAGACGAGATTCACTGTCATGTACATGAATATTCATGAAAATAATGAAATAGCTATTTGCAATATTTATATTGAGATTTTCTTAGACTTTGTATTCAAGAATATTCTTTGGTTTCTAGTGGAATATCTCTGAGCTACATTTTTGTTAAGAGTTCCAAATGAATCATCTTTTTTACATATACAGGAGCTTCTTCTTCCAAAGGAAATATGAACATCGTTTCTGGTAATGTTATTTATTAGATGCTTATTTGACGAATTTTTGCCATACTGGCTTTTAACATGAATATGCTATTACCGGATGTAGTCTATTAATTGCACTACTTGCAACTGATAAATCAGAGACAATTTTCTAATTAATTTCTAATATCTACTCTGTAGAAACCTCATGGAGCAAACACACAATGTGATCATGGCCTCGCTTGCATGTGATCCTTTGAAATGCTTCTCTTGTTGCTTCAAGGGTCCTCATGGATGTATTTGATCGTACTAGATGATAAGGGAATGATTTTTTTTTCTTGCTTCATGGAAATTTTCATTCTGACATTTGCGCTAGTAATTTTCAGTGCTTGTGGTATATCAATGTTTTTAGAGGAATTTGTCTTTTGTTTTTTACAGACTATCCACAAAAATCTTGGCTTCTTATTAGTTCATGGAGCTGAAACAGAACATAATTGAGATAGCATTGTGCAAGTTCTTCCTTATCAGAACCGGATGTCTCTGTATATCTCTGAGAATGAAGGCATTATAGTCTATACTTGTCACCTGATTGAACCATTGAAGAATTTAAGGAGCGAAATCTAACGATTTGGGAATGTTTTGGGCTCTACAGCATGACTTGTATGAGTGCTTTCTTGCTGGGACACCTCTATGAATGTTTGATAGATAAATTTCAGCAACTCACTTGTTGCTTGAAGCACTCGGAAAAGTGACAGTATCTGTATAGCTTCATTTCATACTGAGAGAATAATTAGTTGAAGTGCAGCAAGTTAAAAGAAGTTAAGGATGATGTGATTTTAGTATTGTACTCTTGAATTAAAGACATCTAGAAACTGAAATTTGAGCATATGCATAAGTAGCTGAACCTTCTGATTGTGGATGTTGTGTCTATGTCAAACATAAAGAATGGAGAATGCTAGCCGGTTTAACATATTGTTCCTGCTTCCATCACGATCTTCTCTTAATTTTTTCCTTGGGTTGTGAGCAAGATGTCAATGGAGCAAAAGAAGGCTCTTCATTTCTTTCAGACATCCATAAAGTATCTACCAGCAGGGGGCTTTCGCGGTTTGACTTCTCGGCTTCAAATTTCCAGGTCCCTGCAGCCATCCGATCGGTTGCCAACAACCCGGACATGCTTTTTCATCTTGTTGCTTCCACTGCACCCTTTACTGGATGTAATGTGAGAGCGTCTCGAGTTTATCACCCAAGAGCATGTGGCCAGTAGCTTTGGGATCGAATGAATTAGCAGCCGACATTGACAGTGAAAAAAAATATACACACAGGAATGGTTACCAGTGATCCATGGAAATGGACAGGTTATAATCTCTCTCTCTCTCTCTCTCTCTCTCTCTCTCTCTCTCTCTCTCTCTCAACTTCTTTTCAAATTTTCATTTTATTTCAGGGTGTTTGTGTGTGATTGAATTTTTGTTTTATTCAGTTGGCCTCAATTTTAGCATAGAAAATATGGTTAAAAGTATAGAAATCGCAAGAAATAGCACAACGGTATATTGAAAAACATAACCTTGGAGAACGACATCAAGGAAAAAGCAACATGTTAACAAATGATACAACAAACCTTGGAGATTACATCCATATGACTAAAACAGAACAATACAAGTCTCACTCTCACCGAGTCTGACATGCATGATAATTGATAAGAAAGACAACATAGGGCATAACAGAGAATTCCATGCACCTATATCGCACAAAAGATCTAGTCTTCCTCTTCTTCGAGGGGATTCTCGTCTTCTTCCAGTGATGCAAATGGTTCTTCGGTGACTTTTTCATTAGTTTCTTTGGTTTCTTCCTCTGGTGGCTCCTCGTCTTCGACCTCATCGGCTTCCTCTACTTCATCCTCTGGAGGAATCTCGCCATGATGATCAGTGGCTGGTTCCAATCCTGCAATCGTCTCTTCAGTCATCGTTGCGTCAGCTGCTTCGATTTCTGGAAATTCGGTCTGAGGTTTTGAAACCTGGAAAAGCAATTCATTTGCCTCAGCCGTTTTTCTATCCATCTGATTTTGTTCATACATGTTATGTTAAACAGGAAGGAAAGATGAAGAATTTGAGTATTTGCAAGCAGAAGGGAAACTTGATCTGTCTTGTTCAGCGATTTGATTCACCATAAAGGGCTAAGGTTGGTTTGCAATTCTCTGAACCCCATCAAACATTATTTCTTCACGCTTGTCGTTAGGTACTCTCAAAAGGAAACTATTGATCAAAACATGATGGTTCGTGATTTTAATTAAGTTTGCAAACTATCTAGTGCTCTTCTTGAGGTAGTATCATTATCTGCCCACGGATAGGCCTTCTTCATGTATGAACTGATTATGGACCTAATAAGCTTTTTTTTTCCCCTCATTTTGCTGTGGTAGCAGATTGAGGTCCTGTTTAATAAAAATTCCGTTTCTGAGAATAATTTTTATTCACAATTAATTATTTTATTATTCTTTCCCTGATGAGCTTCTAAAGCATTTGAAGATATTTGATAACTGCACAACCCTTAAAATTTTTTGTGTTGTAGAATTACTTTTGATTTTTTAATAATTTTATGAGTTTTTCTTTTTCATTTTTCCTATTCTTCTTCTTCCTCATCTAACCGGTCGATGGCCACACTGAAGCCTCATAGTGGTTGCACAAGCTCGGCCTCACCTTGGCTAGGTGAGGCTCAACCTCATCCAATCACCGCAAGGTGGCCTCGCCATGGTCGGGCAAGGCCAACAGTGGCTTGGCCAGGCTCGACCTCGCCAAGGGTCGACAAAGTCCGGTGACCCCATCTAGTTGGTTGCTAAGGGCTGGCAAGGTCGCCTGGACCTCATCTAGCTTGTCGCCGGTGACCGGCTAGATGAGGAAGAAGAAGAAAAGAAGAGAGAGAGAGAGAGAGAGAGACTTCGCAAAATCTGGAGTTTTTTATGCATACAAGTATTTTTGTTGGAACGTTGATACATAACTAATGGAAAAGAGAGAGAGTATTTTTTATGCATACAAGTATTTTTGTTGGAACGTTGATACATAACTAATGGAAAGAGAGAGAGACCCCGCGGAACCTGGGATTTTTTATGCATACAAGTATTTTTGTTGGAACGTTGATACATAACTAATGGAGAGAGAGAGAGAGAGAGAGAGAGAGAGAGAGAGAGAAGAAGAAGAAGAAGAAATTGGCTTGATTCTAGAATTGTTTCCAGGAACAAAGAAGTACAATTTTTATACTTTTTGATTCAATTCCAAATCTATTCTTAAGAACAAATTGGCTTGATTTTAGAATTGTTTCAAGAAACAAAGAAGTAAAAAAAATTTACTTCTTGATTCAATTCCAAATCTATTCTCAAGAACAAATTTGTTCTCGAGAGTAAAAAAATTAACTGACGTTATCAAACGGATTTATGTTCTTTTTTTTGTTTTGAGGAACATAAGAACATAAATAACCAAGAATTAATCAGTTACTAAGCAGGCCCTGAATAGTCTTGAATATTGAGCATCTCGGCATAAAAGCAATTTTACAACACCTTATTCAATGGATATAATTAAAAGTGACTAGGTCAAGAAAGAGTGTGCTGATTACGTCAATGAATAAAGGAAAAACAAAAGTGCAGTGAGATGGATTTCATCCATGAAAACTGGACTTAAAGGTTCCTATGATACTAAAGATAAAGCTGTGAGCTCGTGTACCTGAGCACTGGCCATTGATTGAGTTGAAGGGGAGTTTGAGAGAAGCTTCGACACTGAGGGAATGAGAAAGAAACGAGTGTTGCTTAGTGTGTTGGTGCAGAGAGAACGAACAGCACGAGGTCTATTTATAGAGAAAGAGTCATGACTGCCAGATTCTAATAGAGTAGAAGAGTGGGGAACTGTTGGCCAAAAAAGAAAGAGCTTTGGAATAAATGAAAAAGACAGAAGTGTCCAAATGGAATTTACTATGCAAGGACTAGAGAAAGTATGGCCTAACCTTGGTTCAATAGACCGAAGCAATCATAATTTAGTTGTTAGAGTGAGACCCACAAAGTGTTTTTATATTGTAATCGATTCTGTCTCAATGCAATGATAGACTGACATTGTTAAGTAATTTTGACGAGGCTATGATCAAGTACTGTATTTTTTTCATTACGCGAAGTTATCACATGTTGATGGTGACATAAGTTTTTCATATTTGGCTTTTGTAAATACTTTCCATCTCTATCATTATTGATTTAGTAGATATGTAATACAATCTTTGAACCAACTTACAGTCAATCGCGGTCCATAGAATATGCTGTTCCACACATCCTTATTGTATTTGACTAACTCTGCCGAATCACAGCGATATTACAATAACCTCGTGCACAAGAAGCAGAAGATCAGAAAGTTGATGCATCATGTCAACGATACACCAAAGAATACGAACATATAAGCATGTCTGGCTGGAAATTCTGGTTTTCTTTTAACTCAACCAATTTGTACTGTAATTATTGCATATGTCATTCATCCTTCGCGGACTTTTGCGACATTGAAATGGTGAAATGGCAGGCTGTGGAGGCCAACTCTCTCTCGTATCAGCATCATATCTGTCTCTTTGCTTCAGCGTGCTTCTGTGCAGGTCTTGAAGGTGACTAAAGCATTGGCATCATATGCTTCCATGTTCTGTGATTTCCATTAGCTTGCGACCTTCTTTAGTGTCATTCGAATTCTTTCTGGCCTTTATAGTAGGGCCAAATCTGATAAAGGAAGTACTTTCTTTAGTAACAACTTTGTAAAAGAAGATATGCCAACTGATGATCAGTTCATTTATTAAGTCTTACGCAGTAAATTTTCCTTGAATAAAGTATCTTATACAAAGCTATAAAAAGTACGATATTCCCATGGCAAATTATTCATTTGGCTTTATTCCTCCAATAATGCATAGCAGATTCTCTAATCCAAAATGCAGCAAGATCATTACTAGGGGTTGAGCACTGGTTTGGTTCGAGCAGGGATGCAGGGCATTGTCGGTCTTATTCCGGGCCAGTTCTGGGAGAACCAATCCAATTCTCTGTTTCGTAAAGCTAGAATTGCCCGAACATTGATTCTGTTCCGAGCTTCGGCCTCGGCTCATGAACCTCTCAGTTCAACCTAGAAACCTGACTAAGCAAGGCGTATGTACTTGAGCTCATTTTTGGGACGTAACGAAATATTTTGCGCAATTTTTGCTTTTTCTTCCACCAGCTTTGTATTATTACACTTTCTATGAAGTTATTCATTTTAGTGTTTTAGGCTGGGTATAATAAACTTTAATAAAAATGTCCATTATTTTAAAAGATAAAAGTATCAATTCCGAAAAAAATTGGAACCGAGACCTGCAATCAGTTCCAAGTTCTTCTTCTAAAACCAATTCACTTAGGACGCGTTTAGTAACGTTTCTATTATGGGGAATAATTTTTGAACAAAAATAGTTTTATTTTATTTCTGTTTCGGGGAATAATTTCTGAGTATAAGAATGCGCTTGATAACTGCAAAAAATTTCTACTTCAAGGATAGAAATGACTTTTGTAAACTTGTATAATTTTTTTGTTTCTTTTAATTTTTCTTTTTTTTCTTTTTTTTTCTTCTTTCTTTTTTCTTTTTTTTTTTTTTTTTTTTTTCCTTTATTCCTTTTGGCTAGTTGCTGGCCATGGCCGGCCCCAGAGAGGCCGAGCCTCACCGCCTAGCCAAGGCAAGGCCGAGCCTTGTAGGACGACGCGAGGCTCAGTCTCGCCAGGCCAGGGCAAGGCCGACCTCACGTCTCCTAGGCAAGGTTGAGCCTCGCCAGTGACCTCGCCTAGCCACCAAGGCCACTGGTGAGGCTCAGCCTCGCCCAAGCGGCGCGAGGTCAGCGATGCTCCGACGAGGTCGCCGACCCTCGACGGCCGGTCGCTAACCATGGCCAAGGCCGGCAACCGACCAAAAGGAAGAAGAATGAAAGAAATGAGAAGAAAAAAAAATGTTTCTTGGAATTGTTCCCGAGAACAAGAAACAAGTTTTTTATATTTCGTATTTCTATTCCAAATTTGTTCCCGGGAACAAAAGTGTAAACAAACGTGTTTCTACTCTTTTTTTGTTCTCTGGAATTAAAAAAAATAGAAATTTTTTTCCGGGGAACAGAAACAAAAATAAACAAACATGCCCTTAGGAACCGATCTAACCTCAAGAGAAGTGTGGTGAGAAGTCCGCTCAAACCATGCTATTCAACCAGACAATTATAGCGGTGTTGGGATTCATTTGGTAAAGTTTTCCAATGATATCAAACACAACAATTTGGAAATCTGCAATACCATAGCCAAATCAACACTAGAAATATCTAACCTTTATGCCGCCACCAAACTAATTAATTGAATTCGCCAAGATTAAGATTTATTTTCACAATGTCATAGTTGAAAACCTTATAAGCACATCATTATGGGTAGTCTTAATACAGTCTAGATACTCTTTTCATGTGAATACCTAATCGTATATGATTTCCAAAGGTAATTACCAATTTAAAATGTGAAAGGCATCATTGAAAAAGCACTGAATTAGTAATACTTTAGTATATTAAATTGATGATTTTGGTTTGCCAAATCTCTCAATAGTTATGTTTCGAAAAATGGCATTGGATGGCGTCGGCAAAATAGATATCTTCTTGCAACTTGACTGTTGTTTGGCTTTGCAAAACCATTTCAAGAGGATGGCTCCTTACATACTCTTTTGAGATCAATAGACTCTAGCTACATTTGTTCGCCCGAATTTTCTAATTAGGATAGAATTAGATAGGATAAGATATAAAATTCATGATATTTTATCATATCTTATCCATTGTTTGGTGATTGTAATAATAAAATCGAATATATTCACATTTTTTATATCTATTATTTGATTTAAACGCTTATATGAATCATAAATTTTACAGATGGAAATGATAAAAATCTCTCACGACACTCTTATCTACTTTATTTTTTATTTTTCTTGCTTTTTTTTTATTAATTTCTTTTGTATTTCTTTCTCCCCCTTTCCATCATTCTCTAATAAAATTTTGTTAAATATAAAATTGTGCTAATATACCTACAATACTAAAACACCTAAAATATGTAATAAATATATAGTTATATATTGAATTTATATTATAAGATAGATTTAAATTCGAATATATAAATAAAAATAAGATCAAATTAAAAAACTAAACTTTATTTTTTGTTATCTTGAATTTCTTAGATTAGAATTCAAATATTATTTATATTGAAATATAATTTAAATTTGTTAATTTAAGATATTTGTTATTTGAGGAAAAAAACTTTCCTATTATGGATATTAAAATTCTCTCCGCCTTCATCGCATTTTCCATGGGATAATTTTACTCGGTTTATATATTATATTCGACTTTATCCTATCTCAAGCGGGCACCAAAAGTAGAATAGGATAAATTTTATTTTACCCTAAATTTTATCATGACCTCCTAACACAACCTATGAGTACCCCTTGGCCCAGAACAAAACCAAACTTTAAAGAGGTTCCAGCGCATATGAACATGTTCAACGAGCATGTGTTTCTGCAGACTGATGAGCTACTCCCTCTGAGATTTAGACGGTTGGTTTGACAAATTCTGTGTAGATTCACCACCCACAAAACTGATCACCTGTGTTTTCATATCTTTCTCTTTTCGGGTCTACGCGAAGTAAGGTAAGGACCTTATCCCGAGTCCACATGAATCAAAACTCACGATTGAGGATGCACCTGTCTCACTGCTAATTTTCTATTCGATACTGTCTGTGAACCTTGTTTACATGCTTGCAAGAAGATTTTCCGACCTCATCACACTGATCTCATCAAATGAAGCTTTACGCAAGAAAAAACCTTAGCATATCATTCATTACATTCCTGATTCGGTAATTCTACATCGTTTGTGAGTGTTTGAAATTCCTTCCGATGCAGCAAAGTTTGGATGTATATCATTCATACAGAGATTTCAAAGGTGAGGTTTTGACTTTTGAAGTCCTTCACACATTCCCTGGACAGATTACTCGACACCATATACAATAAGAACGTCAACTTGACGACAGTTCACACTGCGGATTTGACTTCCCAGTCAAGGGGATAAAACAAAGCAGCTGAAAGACTATGTCAGGACTATGTGTCAATCCATCACCACAAGATTTAAGATCAGGAAATCAGAAAGAAAGTTAGCAATAAAACAGAGGCCTATAAGCCTAAAATCAGAACAAAAGCATTTCTACTAGATACTACTTGCAATTAGCCCATGCTACATATCTTCAACTGGTCTAGGACAAAAGTATGAAACATCTGATGACCTAACCTTGTTAATGCACAAAAGACCTAAGAGAGGACTTAAACAGAAGCTGCTCAACTAACATTTCTACCATCCCGTGCAGCCAGGTGGTAGAGGTTCAGTGCACCTGCAAATACATACTTATTATGGTCAGACCTGCAACATTTTTTGCTTGAACCCCAAAAAGAGCAGAGTAAAATCTTTTTTTTATCAAGGATAAAATCCTCCTCAAGTACACATTAGTTAGATTGGTTTAGAAACGTAGGAAAACCAACCCTTTGGATATTTCTATGGTTTCATAGGAGTTGCAACATATCTTTGACGATGATAGTAAAATGAGTAAATTTATCACGTTGTCATAAAAGGAGAATTACCATAAAAATCGGGAAAACTACCAAGCAATAGTTTATATATTTCAGTCCAAGACCCATAGAATTAACTACCTACATACTACCATGCTTATAACAAAATGCTAGACGTTTGTCAATTTAGTTATGCTGGAGTAACTGCCCAGTCTACAAATGAGTTCCACAAAGAATTATAACCCATAGATCAAACACATTCCAAGTATATTTAGGTTAGTTAGGGCTTGCATAATTTTTGCAAGAAGAAATTGCGAGTATAAAAAAGATTATGAAGGTCATAAACCAAATTTCTAGCTCACTGCAGATGCTAACATACAAATACAAAAGAGTTGACCAAATTTATACATGCCAACTGCCATGAAACAATTCTTAGCCATAAAATTTATTAGAAAAAAAAAATACTTCAAAAACAGTAGGGAACAATCACTTCAAATGAACCTTGAACACTCACCAGCCGCACTATCATGATTGCTTAAATAAGTGATGGCGTTCTAGCAACTCAGGTACTCCCAATGCAGATATGCTTTCACAGCCAAGAAGCTCCCGAAGCCTGGCATCACAATGTATCCCCATGGGATTCAAAGGATCCTGTATAAGAGAAGCAAAAATGCAGAAGAAACAGAATACCAATGATAAGCAGATTCAACACATTTACAGTTTCGGCTTCCTTAAAGGCTACCAATTCTTACATGCCGAAATAGCAAAGAAAGGGAACTTCCTGACCACATGTTAATGGGTAAACAGTAGTGAAAATATGACACAAAAACAGTATAGTAGTCTGACATATGCTAGAATGTCATAAGGAAGTACAATTTCCTTTCAAATGACAGTCAAAAATTACAGGCAATGGAAAAGCTAAAAGTAAGCATTAAAAGTTACACACCTCCAGTTGATGGATCTTAATGTACTCCCAAACACGCCTATGTGCTTCTGTCTGGAGCATTTCCCTTTCTCCGGTTCCCAAAAACTTGGCTAGCGCTTCAGATATAATTACAGATGCACCAGTTTGAGAACTAATATTGGGGGACTCAGCACTGACCTTCAATCTTTTCGCTTGACCTGACTCCTCTGAAGGCATTACAATGTGAAAAGAGGCTCAATAAAATCCATATTAGGGACTAGGAAAAGAGTATTTATCACTTTAAGAATACTTTGCATACTTGTAGGTTGAAGTGGAATAATATGTTTGGAAAGTAGCTTGTTCATCTTGAACATGTCAGTGCAATCTGTTTCGAATACCAAACGCAGGGCATCATCACAGATTATCTTCCTCTTGTTACTTGGATCTTGGAGGTTATTCTTCCTTATGTATGCCCAAAGCTGCTTCACGATCTGGATAAAGCAAAGTAAGAGTTCTTTAGCAAATTTCTTGTGGGTAATGCAAAAGCCTTTTAGTTAAAAGAGTAATTTCGCACCTCAGTCCGAGGTAATGCTGGCTCGCCAACGATGGCCTGAAGCTCTGATGTGACCCCACATACTTTGTTCAGACCACCTGCACCACCTCTTCTTTTTGCACCAGCTGGAGCACTGCAATAAGATCATGCACCATCACATAAGTTATGGCACATGTAGAAGCAAACAGCAGAGAAAAACACCAACAGATTCACTTAAACCTAGTCAGATTTGCATTCCTATCTAACCCATAACATCACATGACAAAAGAATAATGATTGTGCAAAAGGGAGCCACACATTTAAAAGAAGAAGATCGGCAAGATATTCTTCAATCCTCGGAAGAAAAACCTCGTTAGAAACCACTTAGAAGGAAGGAGAGAAAGAAACATCACTACATTGCCATGTTCTCAAGTTCAAGTTGAAACATCCCAGGATCCTCAAACCATCTGAATTCTCACATTGTTAATGAAGCAAAAAAGAGAAGGGGAGAAATATCGCTTCGCTAAAATACACCTTTCTATAGATTAATATATCGAAAATGGCAAATGAGGGCACCTTCAAAGAAATTTCAATGACAGACATAGGCAAAAATCTAGATTTTGAAAGAGCCTCCAGGATCCAATCTCAAAAAGAAAAAGAGTTCTTTTCGAGTTGTAGGCAACAAACTTCAAGCATAAGATAGAAAATCATCTGGAGCATCCTACGGAAAGAATGGATCCAAGCAGACTCCCACCACAAAAGTAAAAAATCCTGATGAACGAATCACGCCAAGCGAATATTCAAAAGATAGCTGCTTTCCAACACATGCCAGCAGAACACTCCAAGAAAACCCAAAAAAAAATAAAATGTCGAAACTCACTAGGTTAGTCACACAAAATGAATCTGCAACCCAATCAATAGTTTGAGCCACACACCCCCCAGAATCCATTTTCACTCTTGCTTCAACAATTTGTGTCAGTGCAGTCTCAGTGCATCAATCTTTCTCCAAACCCCTCCCTCAGCATCATTTCCAAACACATGCTTCAGCTAAGCCCCCCCAAAAATTGGCTATATTCAAGCTCACACTACTATCAATCAATACCACGCAAAAGAGAAACAAAAAGCGGGGGAAAAACCCTAGCAGGGCACGAAGTCTCGAAACAATCAACCCCAATCCCGCAACCCTAAC
The DNA here is from genome assembly GCF_016545825.1 of Eucalyptus grandis. NCBI lineage: Eukaryota > Viridiplantae > Streptophyta > Magnoliopsida > Myrtales > Myrtaceae > Eucalyptus > Eucalyptus grandis. Next base: position 59,725,866 of record NC_052616.1, on the reverse strand, counting down.
CCTCAATCGATCCCAAATTACACCCTAGAGACAGAAATTGCACTGTCGCTTAACAAACCCTACGGACGAAGGAGGCGAAATGGCCAAAGAGAAAAAAAAAAAAAACCTTTCTTTCGGGCTCTCCGACGCCGCGGGAGCCGCGCTCTGTTCGGCCTTGACAGAGGCCGGGGGGAAGGGCGGCTGCGGCTGCGGCTGCGGCTGAGCCACGCGGGGCGGCGCGGCGGCGGCGGCGGAGGGGGCGCGTGGGTCGGGCGGAAATTGAGATCCTGCGGCGGGGCTGGAGGGCGAAATGGGAAGGAAGAGCTGCTGCTGCTGCTGCTGGTGTTGCTGCTGCTGGTGTTGTTGGTGTTGCTGGTGGTGTGTGCTGCTGCTGCTGGTGCTGGTGGTGCTGCGGCGGCTGCGGCTGCGGCTGCGGCTGCTGGGGCTGGGGCTGGTGGTGGGGTGGGGGGTGGTGGGGAAGGCGGAAGAGGGGGAGGAGGGGCAAAAGGGTCTTTGCGGGGGAGAGAGGGGGAGGGTGGTGGTGGGCGCGGAGGAGGAGGGCGATCTGGTCGCGGATGAAGGGGGCCTTGTGGGAGAGGTCGAGGCCGAGCTTGGCCTCGAGCTGCTGGACGACGCCGTTGATGGTGGTGACGGAGTTGGGGTCCGACTGCCGGAGCACCGTCTCCACGCCCCGGGCTATCTCCAGGTCCGTCACCATCCTCCGCGCCGCGCTGCCCGCCGCGTTCACATTCATGAAATCCGGCCGAGGGGGGCGCAACGCCTTAACCGAATTAACGAACTCCCCTTCTCTCTCTCTCTCTATTCTCTCTCTGTGGCTGCTTCAAACGGTCTCTCTCTCTCTCTATCTCTCTCTTCTCTCTCTCTCTGTCTGTGTTGTTTTCTTTTCTCTCTCCTCTGGTCTGTCTGTCTCTCTATCTCTATCTTCTCCCATCTCTATCTCTCTCTATAGAGATTAGAATGACGGAAATGCCCATGCGTGTTCTCGCAAATTTCCGTTTTTTGAATCCAGTGCTGTCTCTCTCTCTCTCTTGCTTTCTCTCTCATCATTGCTGTTGTTTTTGGACAAATTCTTTTAGTTGTGTTTGATTATCCAAATGTAAGACCAAATGGACAAACCACCAAATCCGGTGTTTGGTGACGCCCTTCGAGCTACTTCGAACTAAGTATAAACACTGGATATATATATATATATATATATATATATATATATATATATATATAAATGGATGGGATAGGGATGAGATGAGTGCAGATTAGATCAAACGAAAATAATAATAATAATAATAACTTAAGAAGCCTTGCTACATTCCAATAATAGAGTGATGGAGTGACATGTCCAAATATTACTTCACCCGCCATCATGTGAAGACCACCAGAACAATAGCCGATTGTTACATCGTTGTTGCCTCCAATCTGGGCAGCTAATCATGTTGCGACAACTGAGGGTAAAATGGAATCTGACGATCGTTGTCGCCTTCGAGGATGGGCCCAATTTGCAATCTTCTTATACAGCGAAGTTTTTGAATAATGGCTTTGTTGTAGTTGCCCACCAATGAGCTTCTAAAGTTGCTATTTACTAAAGGGAGAAAAGTTTTATTATTGGGCTGTGTTACTTTCTTGAGTGGTCCAATGTGGTTCTTGTGAATTGTTTTTCGATAGTTTTGTCGATTCTATGAGATGTTCGGATGGACTAACTTCATGGCATGGAGATCTACAAAAGGCTTCCCAAAGCTAAGGCTATTTTCGAGTAGATAAGAAGATCTTGAGAGAGGTCTCTATACCCAGATCACATAAATAAAAACGTATAGCAATTTCACTAATTTTTTGTGTTCCCTTTTCGGCACTCTTGTTTTGGCATCAACCTACACCATGTAAGTAAAAGATGCTCTTTTGTAGGTCCTTGAGTGAGCAATTCAAAGACAACCCAAGTGGAAGATCAAGTTTACAACCAAAAGGCAACCCGAATCGACACATTTGAGCTCTACCTCTCTATCTCTATGATGTAGATAGGGGGTCGCAACCGTTGCACTAGATTTGCATAGACTACAACAACTATGAGAAAGCTGATTGAGAGGGAGAGGAATGAGATGACAAACTTGGGATACATGGAAAGTGTCAAAAGTGATAGGTGGAGGTTGAAACAACCAAACACGAAAAAGAATTTTCAAAGATTTTCATTTCTTTCTCTTGCACCAAAACCATCATGGGATTTTCTGCGATTCAAAAGATATTCAAAGTGTTTTTAGTCCACTTTATCCTATCATATCACAATTTAAATACGGAGGACCAAATGCAACTTTAGAGTTAAGAACATATTTAATTCTCTATATTCTGGGCATTTGTGCAATTTGATCTTCTAACGTTTGTTTTGTGCAATCAAAGGGTTTTAAATTCGACTTGAAATAAGAGACATTCGGGGAATTAGTTAAGTCACGTATTTGCTTGGTTTGTTGAAATGTGATGTCGCTTTTAACCTTAGGAGCAGGGGGTACGAATGTAGTTGATCGGTTGCAGCTGTCTCCCTCTTAAATTAAAGTTACAAAAGGAAAGATAAAAATAAAATTATAAAGAAAGAAAGGGAAAAAAAAAAAAAGAGAAAAGGAAAAAAGGGATATAAAAGAAAAGCTGAAATTGTGAATCTGTCTTTGCAGTTCAAGTGGGTCACTTGCCCACCATATTCTTCACCCTTTTCTCTTTGTCTCTAGTCCATGTCAATACCTAAAATACAACCGATGCTTACAAGTATATGCAGAGTCTCCGAGAAAGGACTTCGTAGAAAGAGCTCTGAAGATCTAGAGATTGACCATATTGTGGCCAAAATTAAGAGATTAATAACATTTCTATACCTCTTTGAAAATGTGCACTATTGATAATGAGTCTAAATTGACTTACCAAAACATCTGATGCTTTAAGAAGCTTTTTCAATTATACCCCAAACATTGAAAGTGTTCACTATTAAAATGGACTTGTTTTGGTTTACGATGTTCAACAAATGAAATTGTTGGGTTTTATTCTCTATCAAGTTTATACAGATTGCATCCAATGAGATTTCAAATAAAAGGAAATTGGATTGCATTAACCTCGTTGTCAACATGGTAAAAGAAAGACGAAGGGTGAGATTGTGAAGAGATCATATTCAAGATAAATCTCATTTGATGAGATTCATAGACTTCTACTCTACTAAATTTTGTCACGAAAAATCCTGATTAAGAAGGTATCATAGGATATAATCTCTCTTTTTATCAATGGAGAAGAAAATTGATAATGAAGAAATTGAGTTTGATTGTGATGTAGGGGAGACAATGGGGTAGGTCAACAACTATAGAATGTTTATTGGGTGCTGCTCCTATGATTGTTAATTTTAGACAAGACCTTGTTCTTGGTTAAATTAGGATCACAATTCAGTGGTTGTCGTCAGAAGATCCATTTGTCTACTTAAGACATGGATTTTATCATACGTTTGTTGCCCTAAGAAGATAGACTCAGTTCTTATTGGTGCTCTATCGTACCACTTGTCATCATTTGTGCCTTGGAGAAAAGCAATGAGCAAGTTTCCTGTTGAAGCATGAGCTCCTTTTTCTAGTGATTGCAATGGATGATGACCCGGTTTGGTGAAGGCCCCACTTTTTTTGGTTGGTTGGATTAGCCAACTCTATAAACAATGCCAGACTGTTCAAAGATCTATACAAAACTTCCCCCTTTTTTTTCCTCTTTTTATTAGAGAGAGAAACTAAGCGATTAAGCAGAAATGACCAAATATCATCTCATCTCAAGTAAACACACTTAGGAAACAAGGTTGATAATCTGAAATGGTGGTTGACGAGATGTTATTATCGGTTAAATTGAACATCTTTGCTACCGTCTCTACCATAACAGTTCAATTAGTTCTTTGCTAGATTAAGGGAAGTTAGCCAATTTATCGAGCATTTTCTCATCTAATGAGAGAACGAGGTTACACAATTAAATAAAATATTCATTGCATACCCCTACTAACCTTATCAATCAAGCAAGATGTTGGCCAAAATTTCGAATGCTTATGTGTAACCAAAACATGAAATTATTCACATTTACTGATATGGAAAATCGAAACTACATCGGATGTTTAATCTATACATGCAAGTCCATTCCTTAACCGCCAAGGAGCGACTCTTCAAATATTATGTTAGACCCGCAAACATGGCCCTATTAGAAAAGGTTAGACGAAGCCTGCCTCGTCTCTAGCCATCAACCGGCGAAGCCACCAATGGCGACTCGGCTCGAATCATGTAAATCCACGCAACCCAACAATGCAAAACACTTTCACCATAAACAGCAGAATAGAATAGACAACAATTTCCATGGATTTACGCATGACGAAATGAGCAAGCTAACGAGGAATGTTACGAGGCCAGGCAGTGACATGGGGCAACGTAGACGAAAGCCCATCAATGGATGTTGGGCTACAGGGCAGCCTTCACTGCAAAATCCGATAGGAGAAGCAAAGGAAAGCAGCAGCAGTAGCAGCAGCAGCGGAAGAAGAAGAAGAAGAAGAAGAAGAAGAAGAAGAAGCCCATCAATGGGTATTGGGCCATTGAAGTCAGCTTGCAGCAGAAGAAGAAGCAGCAGCAGCAGAAGGAGGAGGAGGAGGAGGAGGAGGAGGAGCAAGACCCAATGGCGCAAGTTCTCAACTTGGCCCTACCCCGGCCGCACCCGCCTCCTTCCTCATCGCCGTCGCCTTCGAGGACGCGGCCGCGCGACCTCCGTTGCTGGGCTTCGCTTCAGCAGAGCCTCAGGTGCAACGGCAGATTCTCCTGCCTGTTCTCCGACAATCGCAGGGAGGTAAAGGAAACTCCTTTTGCTCTCACTTCTCTCGTTGCGCGCGGTGAACTTGTTGCTTCTGGGTTAAGCGAGCTTGAATTTGGCGGAGACATTCCGGGGATTGAGTTACATGGCGACCTTGAATTGTTCTTGCTCCATCGCGGTGTTTTGCTTCTGTGAAATTAACGTAGTTTTATGTGCGCGACGTGTTCGCTGCTTTGCCTGAGTGAGCTTAATGGAGATTGATTGTGCCTAGTGGTCAATTTGGCTAATTTCTCCCGGTCATATGATTGAGGAAAGCGTGCGATTTCGATTTCAAACTGATTAGGAGCAATGAACAAGCAATAACGTTCATTCAAACGTGTTTGATTGGTGTGAGAAATTCTTCCGGTGGCATTTCTGTGTTGAATTCTTCAAGATACATTATCCGAATGAACCCTTATAGTAGATGATGGTAATTCAATGGGCATAAATCTATGTACATGTATTGGTCGTGCATTTTTACCAGCTAATTTTTCAGAATTGAAGCCCGGAATCTGTTAGGTACAGTTAAAAATCCTCTTATGTGGAATTTTGCCTCAGCACAAATGGTTCATCCGGTTACCTAATTCCCCTAGCTGAAACCTGTCAGCATCATCTCATGCGGACTCAAGTTGAAGAACTTGACTTGGGAATGGTGGGCAATGACCTCTCTATATCGAGGGCATTAAAAATTCATCAATAGTTAGGGAGACAGTGCTTTTATGAATTCACTCCATTTACCAGATAGGGGCAAGAGTGATCTATGTCCTTCCACATTATCTATTATCAAGTTTACTTTCCATCGCATTGGACTTGGGTTAAAGGTAGTAATCATGGCTACAGAAGACAGTCATGGAGCAATTTCTGTTGGTCAAATGGCAATCTTTTGTTCAAAGAGGTTGACTAGCGACCATATTGGATGGTATGGATAGATGAGAAACTCCATATTTGCTATTGGTCTTTCTTGGGTGCTTTTATTGCTTGATTGGGGGCTGGGTGGGTTCAGGGGCAGCCCGACTCATTGTCTGATATCTCACTAAGAGCTTTGGTCCTGATTAATAGTGCTAGAGTTCACTAGGCCAGTTAGAATGATCTTGCCAGCTCCCTGGTGTCTCCAATAGCTCCAATCTTAGAGGGTGCAAAAGTTCTTGACATAAAAAGCATAATGGAATCTAGATGAAAAGTGTAAAAACTTTCACGCCTGAGGGGGTCATGTCTCTGTTTGAATTAGTGTTGCTCCTGTATACATATACACAAATGCCTGGATCTGAGATGAAATCACTAGACATAATTTGGCTTTTTCTTGGCCCGAACCGGTAGAGAATAAGCGTCTAGGGATCTTGCATATTCTAAATATGCTTGGGATATCCTAACTCGAATTGGTAACTGCAGAGTTCATATAAGCAGATAAAACTTTCTTATATAGGATTTGCTTGATATTGAATAATTAGCCAAAATGAACTACCTCCAAGTGTGGACAAGTTTTCAAAAGCATTAGAACAGAACTGAAAACAGATGGTAACCTGTTCCTTGAGATGTAATAAATCAAATTTGGTTCCATATTAGGCATTTGTCACAACAATGGATGTGAGAATTTTGATTCCAATTTGCTCTGCCTTGTATTCTGCTATCATATTCTTCACAAATCTCTTCATGACCATAACCCGTGTCTGGCTCTCCCCAATGATTCAAGACATCCTCCTTGGGGCAGATCACATCCATGCAGAGATTTACTTTGGTTTCTCCCAGCTTATTTTATGCCATATTTGACAGATTGGTGATTTACCATATTTCTGGGTGCAGGACCAAGCTAGAAAAGCTTTAGAAAGTGCGCTAGGGGGAAAGAAGAGTGAGTTTGAGAAATGGAATAAAGAGATCAAGAGAAGAGAAGAAGTGGGAGGAGGTGGTGATGCTGGTGGAGGTGGTTGGTTTGGATGGGGTGGAAAATTTGGTTGGTCCAATGGTGATCATTTCTGGCAAGAATCAAAGCAGATTAGTTTGGCTGTTTAGGTATCATTCTCATGGTAAGCAGCTTCTTGTGCAAATTCTCAATATTAGGGTTCATAGTGTAATGATTTTTACTCTCTCCCTCTGTATCTGAGACATTCTTATTTACCTTCACAGTTTCTCTTAATTGCAAAAGGAGAAGTCATGCTTGCAATGGTCTTGAATCCACTGCTGTTTGCATTGCGAGGAGCAAGAGATGCGTTAACTTTTGTTACCACAAAGATCTTGAGACTATCCCCAAGTAGTCCTACTGGCTTTGATGCTTTACCAAAGAACGGAAAATCGTAGACGTGTCTCTGCTAAAGAAGAAGTATTGAGAAAATGGGGAAGCGCTTGATTGTCTTTTCATCTTGTATGAAGAATGATCTTGTCGATTCTTTGTTATGGCTCTCACCGTGCCATAATTTTCTTGTTGTTTTGCTTTTTCAAAGGCCAAATTGTGGAAAAGGCTGCTGCGTAGGTAAAGTCGATGAGCTGTTAAAGGCTGCCATGTATCTTTTTTCTGAGTCCAAGTTGGTTCAAATTTTGTGGAAGGAAACCAAAGGGTGTTTGGCATGTTCCTTGAAAGGCTTCTTCGATGAAGACCTGTTATTCTTCCTTCGCACCATGAGATCACTGAATGCCTGCACATTGGACATGGAAGTGCAACTACTTTCTCGAATAGTGGTGGTCAAGGACAAGCTTCAATTGTTAATTGAATTGCTTGATTTTTGTTCTGGCAAGTCTTTCTAATTGTAAGAGAAGTCCTATGCTCGATTTTTCTAGTTTCACCAAACACCGATTGTTTGAGCTTCCCATTAAGGACAAGAGAATTCAAATCTTTTCGATGTACTTGATTCCTTATGAACCGTCTTCAATTGCTCTTCTTGCTACTTATTTTATACCAGTTCATACTAAATTTGGTTTCCAATGAGACGTACTATTGAGCTTTTCTGTGGATTCTCCGTTTAATTTTGTTCTCCTATCATTGTATTATAATTAGACCTGTGTAGCATACCACTCATGGACATTTTATCCAGTCTCAAACTAATTCCTTTTTCTCTTGGTAACCAGTATGATTGTGGAATAGTTGCATGATTTCGCGAGGACTATCGCGTGAGGCAAGTGCTTTGACATGCACGATAGCAAAGTTCACTGTAGCTCAATAAGTGACTCGGAAACTACGAAATTTCTGTTGTGTGCAGAAAAATGGAAACTTGGGATAGCTAAAGCATGGAACAGTTTGCATACATTTGTCTAAGACACTCTTTAAGACTTGATCCCGAGTTCACGGCAGAATCACTCACATTGTGGCCCGGTGAGTCACCTTCTATATTTACATGTCGGATGCAGGGGACATGCATTTAATGAACATGTCGGTTGCAGACTGATTTTTCTAGTCCTAGGTTCAATTTAATGAACATCAATCACCAGGAGCAAGCAGATGGTCATCTAATCTTGCCAATGCATATGGCCTTTTTCCTTTTTCTAGTCCAATGTTCAATCCAGTAAAACTCGTTCACACCAGTGAATACGGCCATCTCTATTTACTGCGGAAAGTGATCTCGCTCGCCCACTTTCGGCACGGACCCGTGACCAGAACTAGAAAATGCCGTCGCCATCATGAGCCGATTTACACGTGAAGCGCGGACCTTCTTTGGGACGTTGAGCCATGTCCTTTTGCTTGCATACGTCGTGTTCATGGAGCTGTTTTTATCCGTGATGAGTTGTTCGATTCAAGGCCACACTGTCTCTGCCCTTCTGTTTTGACATTAGTGGCAACGGTGCCTATTTATGGTGAGCAGGTGCAAGATCAGGTGGTAATCAGACATTGCCTGATGAATCCATTTTGGGAACCCATGCAAGCTGGCTCGAGGTTAATAAAGCAGCTCATCAATGGTCGTCGTCTTAAAACGAGGACATACCATATGCGTTAGCTTAAAGTTCTTGACGTGGATAAGAAACCCAACACTTTTTTAATGATAGTGATACAAGTAGATAGGACAAACTGTCTTTGAATTTATAATATACGATCGACTTTGATTGAAGAGAAGACCCAACCGTCACACGAGATGCTTTCTCAACAAATATTTTACTTTGGAATGGACAAGAAATATCCGATAAGCATTATGCATTGTCTCATAAGTCGGTATCAGTCTGCAAACAATCGATAGTAAAATGATGAGACAATGACGTCAAAAAGTTATTATCATAGATGGCATGTTATTATTCAGATGTCCAATTTGGTGTTTATTTGCCAATTCCATTACTCCATTTTAGACCCCTCTTGATCAATTCTTCATCTTAATATTTTTCTAATTTATTTTAATTTCGCCAAGATCGGTCGATAAATTTATAATAATATCAGCATACAAAATTCATATACTAAATGACAAAACAGATTGTGGGTTTACAGAAGTGGGCACCCTTCAACATTCGATGATATTTACCATACCTTATTTTCTAATATACACTTGGTGGCAATAGTAATCTTGACGTAGAAGTTCCTCACCCTTATTCACCTAAGTCATGTTTAGTGCGATGGAACTATTTCATGAAGAAAATGACTTGAATGATTAAGAATGATGTGATCAAAGTACTTAAAAAGAGTCACCGTACACAAGCCTCGCACGCGTATATCCCTAATGCCTCACCCAATCATGAAGTACAAAAACAATTCATCTATTGTCACGGATTATGAAGACATGGTCCTTTCATTTTATCATCACTATCTTTATCTTTATCTTTTTTATGGGGGTGCGTTTCACGGGCAGTTCTATACTCACATGGTCTGTCTCAATCCGAATTTTAAGTGATTCGAATACGTACGTGATCAACGGACCCCGCATCAATAATTTCAGTCTATAGACTCTCTCTGCACGAGGCTTGTTTTTAACGAAATATTGAATTTGCATAATTTACCATTAGAATTCAAGAATGTTGCTTGCATTACTTACAAAATGTATGAACATGAAATATTTTCATCATCCATAAAAAACAAAAATGTAAGCATAAATTATAGTCGAAAATGAAAATATTTTCTATTGGTTAATCATTACAAAGAATTATAATTAATTATTTTTAAAACATTTAATTTTGGGAAGGTCTTCAAATTGTTCAACCAAAATGAAAAATGGCTGGTCGATTCAAATGAGATCGCTCGAACCTTCAAGATCCATCTGAACGTACAGCACTACTGTGGTCCCATTAAAGCTGCATTAAATTATGCTATTTATTGTGAATTAAATTGAGCCAAATAAATAGCTATTATAGTACTCTCTTATATATATCTATGAGCTAAGAGCACAGTTTATTTCCCCTTCTTATTCATATTTTCCGACAAAAATTGGTGGCGAGTTATGAATTATTGAACCCGCATCTTCGACTAAAAGTTTATGTTGACAGTCGATCACTTCATTTAAAATAAGCATTGATCAATCCATTCGAATTTATTTCATATCTTCTTCCTTACACATTTTAGCATGTACTGTAGAATCTAAGTACGACTGTCGTTTTATAATACCATTTGCAACATTATTATCAAAAATGAGTTTTTTTTTTTGGCTCTACTTTTACTCACAATCCATAGCTCTGTACTATAAAATTTCCATTATTATAAATAATGTGCAAAATGGACCATCTAAACCAGGAGCCACCTTGTTGGGTCCGATTCTCGGGAGTTTCAGTCCAGTTTCAGTTCCAATTCCTAATAATGGGATCGGTGTCTAGGCGGTCCGATTCTCGATTTGAAGGGAGAATTAGACTGATTATATATACTTCTTTTTATTATTTTTATTTCTTCAAATAAATTAATGGGTTTAATTTATTATATTCGAGAAAATAAGAGCTTGTAATCGAATAATAAATTTCCATTCGTTTTACGGAAAGTAACTTTTGGGAAAACATTTTGCAGATTTTCTGATATTAGTTTCTCAGAAAATGAGCTAATTTAACTAAACATTTTTCGTTATTAGAAAAAAAAAACATCTTTAAAAGTGAGAAAAATATTTTTCAATTTTCAGAAATGAAAAACATTTTCCATAACTTCTTTCATCTCATCTTCTTTCACCATTCTCCTTTTTTTTTTAATGTTTTCTTTCTTTAATTAAGTTTTTAATTTTTTTTCTTTTTCCTTTTTTCTTCCTTTTGAGCCTTGCCATAGGCTAGCCTTACAGGCTTGTGGCGAGGCAAGTCAGGCTTTGCCTCGCCCAAGGTCGAGATCCGGTGAAGGCAAGGCTTGAGCTTGCTTGGATCTAGTAAGTTGCAGGCTTGCCGGCCTTGGCAAAGCTTGGGTTCGCTGATCCATAGTTGGTCAGTCACCGGGCAGTCAGCCATGGCCAAGTCATGTGGCGACGAAGGAAGGAAGAGGAGGGAGGAAGGAAAAGAAAAATGAAAAAAGAAAATGAAGGAAAAAAAAAAAGCAAAAATTTAAAATAATAAAAATTCGATCTTTCAAAAATAAAAATAATTAAAATTTGAATTTTAAAAAAATATATATAAATTAAATTTAAATTTTTTGGTTGATTAAAAAATTAAATTTTGATTTTTTTGGGTAATTTTTCAATGAAAAATATTTTCTACTCTCTATTTTTATGTTTCGGCCAAATACCAAAAAATGTGGCTATTTTATTGTAAAATGGTTTTTGGAAAATATTTTTCAAAAATATGATATTTTCACGAAACGAACACATAACTAATATATCTAGATGAAAGTATAGGATTTGTTGCGAGCTCTCAATTTGTTCATGATCATGTTTTAAACAATAGGATATTCGGATAAAAATATGAAAAGATATTAATCGGGCTGATTCCATTGAATCAAATTGGAATGGTAGTTCAATCTAATTCCCGGTCTTAGGGCCAATTGATCCAATATCGTTCTCACCTATCGAAAAAAAATATTGGTGGGGGAGAAACGTTATCCTAAAATCAAAAGAAGGGAAAGACTTTCTGTCTGCAATTTCGTATTAAGCTTCAGAACGGGAGAATCCAATACGAGGGGGAAGAGGTCAAAGGGGGCATCCCTTTCCTGTCCCCCTTGTGGGAATTCGTGTGCCGAACTGTGGAAAAAACGAAAGAGAGAAGGGAAAAAAAAAAAAAAAAACCAAACGCCCCCCTCGAATTTTGGTCTGCGTGGAACCCAAGTGCCCCAACCCAAAGGGACCTTCACGATCTCTCTCTCTCTCTCCTCTCTCTGTTTTCTTGCTCCTGGATTCACCTTTTCGGATCACCACATGACCAATTCCTGAAGTTCTCAACAACCCACCTTCTCTTTCTCTCTCTCCACGTATCGTTCTTGGTGGTGTTCTTTTCTTGCTTGCAAGGTTATGCCCCGTTGTTTCTTGATTGTTTGCATTTGCCTTTCTGGGATTCTTTTTTTTTTTTTGGCCTTTTCGTTCTCATTTCATATTGATCTTTTATCGGGTTTCTCTCCCTTCTTGGTCTCTCCTCACACAGATTCTCCCCACTGGCATAGCTTCGGCTGCTCCCTGGTGTTCTGTTAATCTCGAGAATCTTGTTTCCCCTCCCAGTTCAAGGTACGTCAGGCGTGTGACAGAGAGAGTTCGAATTGTGCCCGGCCCCGCAAAATTTGGTCTTTCTTGTTGCTGTGGATGAGCTGAATTGATGTCCTTGGCGGTTGGAGCAACTTCGAGTTCCAAGACCATGGGACACGAGCGTGATGAGAAGAACAGCGAGAGTGGAGAGAAAGCCGACGTTGGTGCAGACAGCAGAGCAAAGACACCCAAAATTGAGGAGAGTGCTGATGGTGACCCCGAGGGTAAGATTCACAAATCAGCGAGTGAGAGCTCCATTGGCGCCACTGAGGATGAGGAAGATGATGAGGGAAGGAAGCTTGAGTTGGGTCCTCAGTACACTCTTAAAGAACAGTTTGAGAAGGATAAGGTTTGTTTTTTTTCTTTTTCCCTTAAATGTTTCATTTGGCAGTCTGCATTCTCCATTTCTATAGTGCCCCTTTTGTTTGAATTGTGAGATGCTTTGTATTCTTTACGGGTATGATTTTTTTCTGATCTTTTGGTTTTCCCTTTATTTTGTGATGATTTCCTGTATCTAGGATGATGAGAGCTTGAGGAGATGGAAGGAACAGCTCCTGGGAAGTGTGGATTTGAATTCTGTTGGAGGTAATTGCTGAGGCAGCTTTTCTTGTTTAACGTTCAAATTCTCATCTATGCCACATAATTAGCCCAATTTCTGTTAATTTTTCCGTTCTCTTCTGTACTTCTTCCCAATTTTCCCCTTTCCTATTCCTCCATTTATGAACTACAATGCTTCTGTGGTCTTTGCACCTTTTGAATGTTTTCCAAAGTGCGGTACTTTGCCCATGTCTTTTTTTGCAGTTTAACTTAAAAGTTAAATCTTGAGATTCAAGTTTCTGCATTATGTTCTTAGGTTTTCCCCCTTCAAGTGCAATGGCTTCATGCCCATCTGTGTGTGCATTGCCCTAAATATAAAGCTTCTTTTTGTGTCTCTTGTATGCAATGTAGAAACTCTGGAAGCGGACGTCAAGATCCTGAGCCTTGCAATCAGATCTCCTGGGAGATCTGACATTGTTCTTTCTGTTCCCGAGAATGGAAAGCCAAAAGGTTTGTGGTTTACGTTGAAAGAAGGTAGTCGCTATAGCCTCAAATTCACATTTCAGGTCAGCAACAACATTGTCTCTGGTCTCAAGTACACTAATACTGTGTGGAAAACCGGTGTCAAAGGTAATTTTACTTTTCCGACTTCCATTGTCCTCCTTTCTTTTTAATTCTCAAAACCGTTTTCTTTAAATAGATTTCTTTCTCTTTGACTTGTTTTTGCAGTGGACAGCACCAAGGAGATGCTTGGAACATTTAGTCCACAGTCAGAGCCTTACACACATGAGATGCACGAAGAGACAACACCCTCTGGAATTTTCGCTAGAGGATCATACTCGGCTCGGAGCAAGGTTAGTTTGGCCTGATAAGTGTGCTTTGGCCGGCCTTTCATTTCTCCCTTTGATGCCTCACTACTAAAGGAATAATCAACCATTAATGGAGGCTATGTTTTGGTACTTGTCACTTGATCCTCAGTTTCTGAACATGCGAATGTATTTTGTGCTTCTGAAATGTGGGGACCCTACCAAATCTTTCACGGTAGAGTCGTCAACAAAAACTTTGCATTAATTCAGAATGTATAAGAACTGAACTTTGCTTCAGCAGATAGAGAATTTGAAAACTTCCTCTATTTATGTCACTTTCCTTCGGGATATGGATGGATTTTGTCTGGTCAAGTTAGTATAAATAATATAAGCAGGTGTCGGTGTTGCGTCATCTGCTTTTGCATAACAAGCAGTGTCGAATTTCAAATGGGTGGGCCTCCTTGTCCCTTTTCAAATTTTCTGATTTGAAATCTGATGCAGTTTTGTCTTTGTTTCCCTTGTTAACTTACCTCTCTTCTTTCCTCTCCAGTTTATCGACGATGACAACAAGTGCTACTTGGAGATCAACTACACCTTTGATATCCGGAAAGACTGGTAGTTAGAAGAAGAGTTATTTGTTCTGTCCACTTTTATTCGCACCGTGTTGCTTGTGTTTCAAGTTTGAGACTGGTAAAATTCAGTTTGTGTAATCTATTTCTGGTTGTAGGATGTCACTTTAAGTAATAAAGTGGGGATTTACATCAGAAAGGTGGTTCAGACAAGTAGAATTTAGAACCTACCCATCATTTTGTAGTTGTTCTTTCGTTAGAAAAATCGAGTTGGTTCATCTGAATATTCTTCTGTCTGCTCCGTTTGCCGTATCGCTTTACTTGTTGGAATATAGTTTACTCCTTTGAAAACTTGAGCCAAACAGTTGATTCTCTATGCGAGTGAAGGAAGAAGCAGTGCACAAATTAGACCATCTCCCATCTTGTTTTCTTTAACTTCGAAGTTGCAAAGTCCTGGGTTTATCTCTTAATTCACTTGGTGAGACCCCTCTGTATCTGTGTATTATAATCATTCAGTTAATCTTTTAAGGTGGTCCTCTTCCACTGCTCCTCTTTTTCTTTTCCTGATGATGACTCAGCAGGCATTATCATGTTCATTATGGATAGTTGAGAATGATTTAAAGTTGATAGGACCGAGAACTACTTTTGCCCACCCAATTTAGTTTGGAGGGATGTATGGTTCCTCAGCATTTATGTATGCACGCAGTATTTGCAAGCTCATTAATCACAGACAAAATCATTGTCAAAATTAGGAACAGAGCAGTTTTGGTCAAGCAATTGTGCTTATGAGAACTTTGGACAGCTCTGTTTACACAGGCTTTATACTCTGCAACTCTTGGATGCTTCTCAAGTCTCAACATAAATGGACTTAACTATTGGATTAAAATGTAACAGATCTTAACCGTTGAACAAATTTCAGCAAGGACGGCCATGAGTTTTTGCTTTCTAATCTAATGGTAAAATTTATGGAGGCACGATGCTCGGGAAGAGAATTACATTTTGACCCAAGTTTTAGGATTTGTGGCAAGTTACCCCTTGACATTTCAACTTTGCAATTTGCCCTTGACTTTTTGAAATTGAAGTTAACTCTGGCCAAAATTCACATCATTGCATGTGACTAGTTATGGAAGACAAACTAGTCATATATTATCCATTTGTGTTAAAAGAAATATAAGGACTACTCACAAATATATTTCAAAACCATATATCAATTTACATTTAGTATTGATTCCAATTAGATTTTCATTAGAATTCAAGTTATACGTTCTCACATACAATAAACTTCTAAATTATTCTTTTATTATTTGTATGATGAATTTGTCTTCTGCAATTAGTCACATGCTATTGTCATGGGCCGATCGATTAGGATGGTGACCGTGTGATGACTCAAGTACTTTTTGGACCAAGCGATCGCACACTCGCTCGTTTCACCCGGATCGTAGAGTGAGAAAGTTTTTAGAAAGAGAAGTTTTGGAAAGAAATTAGCATTGATACTATTGAAATGGTTGGATGGATACAAATGAGGGGAATAACACCCCTTATTATACTAGAGACTCTCAGATTACATCCATTGATCGGCTTTCCATCTGGGGGACAAAATCGCACCATCATATCTACCAACTACGACACTTATGAGAGGAGATTTTTAAAATTTGGCGTAATGACCGTATCGCCCGCCCTTGGAAAGTTCTAAAAGAAGTCTTGTCGGGAATCCTAGCGATCGCAGGAGCTCCGTAGCAAGGTACGGCCCTTTAGTTACAGAAACCTCTTGGTCGTGACACTATCATGTGGTCAAAGCTCCAAGCAAAATTTTGGCCAAAGTCAATGCCATGGGATGCACTGCAACCAAATTATGATTCGGGGGCTAAATTGCAAAACATGATGAGGCGATTTGCAAAAACGCAAAAACCTTGGGGGGCAAAATGTGAATTTGCCCGTGGCAGGAGGGACTATGAACTGACCCAAAGCAATCAAAGCATACGCTTTCATGAGTGTGCCCAGCCAGATAAAGCAAAAGAGAAGTCCCCCATCGCTTGCTTCTGGCTCCACTTTCCAAAACAAAATCCCATCTGAGAAGGAAAGAAAGGCAGATTCCATGGCGAGAAAGTCAACACTTTTGGACCCATGTTTGGTGCACTGTCAAGTGCTTGTCCGAGGGAACTGCTTTCAATGATGATCCTACTGCTGTGGCGCGATTGCGGCTTCGCACTTCGTGAAGTATCGGGTCTGGGATTCGATGAAGGTGGAGCTTCCTTTCGCAGCCTCGAGTCTAGACGTGGATGTCATGATGTATTCTGGAATTGGAGATTAGAGATTAAGTCAATCTGGTAGATGAACACTGGTTCAGATGCGCTTTTCCTATCTCCCATTCTCTCCAGAGCACCACCTAAAGTGCTTTTAAGGAGCTTAAGCAACTTAAACCTTGTAAATGGTCAAAGAAGCCAAATGGGCCTTGCTAAAGAAGAATGGTAGGTGTGCTAATTGGACATGGTAACTGAGCAGGACCATCTGGTTTACCCAAGGAATAACCAGATATCTGCTATAAACTAGAAGTTGCCATGTAGTGCGATAGACACAAATTTGCAGTCGAGTACGATTGATGTCCTCAAGAGATTGTATCTAGCTAAGTTCAATGCATGAACAAGGACCGGTTTGACAGACAAGGACTAACAAACGAGTTTTTGGGCGAACCCGACATCTCATGGAGATTGGAGAATTTAAATGGAACAATCTTCTCTTCATTTTCCCCTTGTTGAATAGGGGAAGATTTTCCTGTCTTTTAAGTGTTTACAAACTCATCCTGCCCATAACCACCAAAAAAACTAACAGTTGAAATATACTCGAGTAATCAGCTTCTGAGAACTATCCGGAACTTGACTGGACAGGCGTTTCATCAGCCATCAGCAGTTCCACGTCTTGGATGCTTCTCCTCAGGGCACATTCCATCATGGGGTTCTGTAAAGCTCACATGAATGTGCAAACCCTATAGAGCAAATTTTTTATATCACTGGCCAAAGGTAAAGGCTCCGCTTTCCGAAACAATCCAATTTCCAGGATAAAATCAACACTGTTATGGTTGGTGTGAAGTCAAATGCTTATAAGATGTGATCATAAACAGCCCATTTGCTTTAACTACAGGATACCTATCATCTGAGACGTTCCTCTTGTGAAGGGGGAGCTTTTTCAAATCGAGATACCTTGCACAAACTCTCAGTGCAAAAACCAGCTTCATGTGAGGCCAATAATACATCGGAACCAACATGATCCATGAGTCCTGAGTAGTGATGTCTCGTGCTCATACAAGTTGGACTCATGCTGCAACCTTTTGCAGCCTGATTTGATGAACTGAGACATACTTGTATTTGTGTTTGACCATACATAGTACCAGAACGTGCTCTTAACGTGCTATTATGCCAGTGGTAGCCAAAGTAATAGCCAAAGTAAAGTTGCAGGCTCTGGATCCATCTCCAACAATAGCATCATCTATTCTGATCATTCGAGGGAAAGAAAAACTAAGATGGGCTCTATATCATCATACTGATATATATCAAGCCTTCAAGAATCGGTGTTCTTGAACATTACCTTACTTTGCCCTGAATGTCCCCAATTTATCCTGGGTTTAACCTGCTTCTGGGTAAAGTATGTTCCTCTTCAATTTCATGCTATAATCGTGCGACAGTGGATAGTCATAGAAAGAGAAGGAGAAGTGGCAGACGACAAGGAGCTCGCTCTAGATTCAAAGAGGGCAAGAGTGCTTCATCAACCATCCCCATCACCATTCAGTACAAGCTTGTCAAAAGTCTGATCACAAGATAGCTGATTATGACGAGGAGATCAAGAAGATGGCAATTGAAAGAGAGGATGTTTTGCTGAGAAACCAAAGGGACCGCCAGTATCACCAACAGCCGGTGGCCAGGTGCTTATGGTAGATTAGTAGTGTGGCGCGGTTTGAGACGTTGCAATGTTAAACTATACCAATCAAAGGGCAGGTCCAAATGTCATGAGGTTGGCTCAAATTGCTGATTCGCTAAACATACATCCTCACAAGTTTCTGCAGGAAGTTACGTCACGCAAACCTGCCAAGTTCATGTCGCAGCTTCACAAGACTTTGCAATTGGATTTGGGACTTCAAAGTGAGAGAGTGCTTTCTGGTATCCCATCTTATTCCAACTCACACGTGCTGATGGTTTTACATTGCTTCTGATCGCTATTTGGCGTGCAAAATCCACCTTGTCTAGACTCTTATTTGCTTGTAGAAGAGCGAGAGCGAGATGGAGGCCGTGAAAAAGCTATGCCCGAGGTACGGAATAAAATTGGTTCAACCAAAATGTCCCTCAAATTACAGTGGATGTTGAAGCTGAAGCTAATAATACAGTAACTGCTTGCTATTCTGCATTACCACAGGTTAGCCACGATTCGCAAGGACAATTTAGCCTGATTCTCACATTTGTCGATAGCAATTTATGTAGAACAACGCCCTGTTCCTCTCTAAGAAGAAATTTGATGCTGAGAGGCTGAAGCCGCACTGGTAAATTCAAGGAGGAGGTACACCGTGTAACCAAAACCGTGCCAGAAACAGCTTTTCTCCACAAAGCGCGTTCTCAGGGATTCTGATATATCCAGTAATTTAATTAATCGTGCATTGGTGTTGATTGAACTTAAAGGTACGTCTCTATTCTTAATATGTTCTGCACTAAGATTCCTTTCTAGAATTTCGAGTTCGAGGATCGAATGGAGTGGTCAATATTGTTCATGATGGTAAACCTGGTGAAGGGCCATGCGGGGCGACTGAGTACAGAGGAAGTCAGATGAAGCCAATGACATTTTCCATTTTTCTTACGCAATCTCTTTTCAATACTTAAGAGTGACCCAACGGAGTGAACCAATCACAATGAACAGAATAGATTGTTTTTAATCTTTTGGGTTAATACAAGAAAAAAAACCCCAAACTAGTATACTTATAATAAATTTATCCAAGTTAATTTTTTGACTATCAAAAACCCAAAATTAGTACACTTTTGACAAATTTACCTTATTTTACCCTCTATTAATTTTCATTAAATTTTACTGTCAATTGTTGGGTTGGATGATATGTGATAATTGATTGGTATACCAATTTAAGATTTTACTTGTTATAAATGTATCAATTTGGGATTTACCACCGCATGGTGGCCCAGTTTGGATAAGAGCTCTATTGATCATTCTCTAAAGGAGTTTGAAACCCAAAGGAGGCATTTGGTGTCTTAAGTGGGATGTCGGGGGTAGTGGGTCCTTCGCTAGTGTCCCATCGGGTTTGCTCTAGGCCGTGGCCGGCCGACGGGGTTCCCTGGGTCATCAAAAGAAATATGTATCAATTTGAGATTTTTGGGGTTAAAAAATTTAGTCTAGGATAAATATGACACAAGTTTACCGATTTTGGGTTTTGTGGTCACTAGGAGTAAATAAGTGTGCCGGTTTGAGATTTTTCGTGATGTTAACCCTAATCTTTCTGACGAGTTTATGTGAGCCAAGACATCATAAATTTGTGCTTGAGTCAAGTATTAGCGATCATATTTTTCAAGTGAAGTTAATTTTTGAGATATTTGAGTTATCATGACACAAATGATCGATAGATAAATTATAAATTTTTGTGCTTGATCATGCTCGAGTCCAGCATTGGGTATTTATAAAATTTTGGTGAAGTTAATATTGATCAATATATAAATATATATGGAAAAATGAGACAAATGACCGATAGAATTACCAAAAAAACTCTTAATCTATTATGATTATACCGATATAGTTATAAAACATTTTTTGTGAATTAAATTCTAAATGTCTTGCATTTGTGCTAATTCATTCATTTGGCCAATTTTAGCCAAAATTGTTGACATTGACACCAATCATCATATTTGACGCGGCTGATGCCAAAATGGATAATTTTTAATTATATTTAATTTTTTTTTT
This sequence comes from Eucalyptus grandis, assembly GCF_016545825.1. Taxonomy (NCBI): domain Eukaryota; kingdom Viridiplantae; phylum Streptophyta; class Magnoliopsida; order Myrtales; family Myrtaceae; genus Eucalyptus; species Eucalyptus grandis. The sequence goes on along the minus strand of NC_052616.1, from coordinate 59,705,649 downwards.
AATTTTAAAAAATTCTTGGTTGGGTGAGGCTAGCCATCTTCAGTGGCCAACAAGGTCAATTTGGCTAGAAAAGAAAAAAAAATCGTAAAGTATAATTTGTGATCTCATATCACATGATAGATTTAACGTTTCAAAAATTTGGAAACGATGACTTTATGGTAGGTTCCAAAGTCTGGGATTATACCCACCATCCAATCTTGACCCTACCATGTGGAGGTAGCCCCTTAGAAAGATAGAGGGTCCATGAAGTACTTAAATAAAAATAATTGTACTGAATTAAGTATCATTTTTTTTTTGTTATGTATGAAATGATAGGAAGAAAGGTATATATTATTATATCTGAGGTTGGAATAAACATGTACCTTATTATCAAGGCGCCAATGTTTTTATGGGTGAATATTCATTTAAAAAAAATCAAAAAAAGTAGAATAGTAAAGTGTACCTTAAAACATGCGCAAATGACAAGTTCCAAATAATCTCAAACCTAGACAAGGTAGGTTTAAGATTCTAAAAGTTTGAAATTAATGCACAAGGTAGGTGTAAGATTCTAAAGGTTTGAAATTAATGTTTACATGGTAAATTTCATGGTCCTGAAACCCACGCACCCTAATCTAGGCAGCCGGGTTGCATCACTGTCGATGAAACCTAAAGTTCCATCTTGATCTGCCACTAAAACTATGGGCCAGCAAAATTTCCAGTCAAAAATTTCGAGCTCGACTATTAAAACGCAAGTGTCCACATTGCTGATGATTAAAAACCTGGCGAAGGGTCGCAAAGGGCATCCGAGTGCAGAGAAAGTCAGATGTAAAAACTAGTATATAATTGCATGTTCATCTTTTAAGGCCTGGTTTTCTAGGAAAATGACGCTTGGATCCACCATCGCATGTTGGTTCGACAAATTGGACTTTCTTCTTGGTGGGTTTGTGTTGACCGTTGACTTGGGAAGGGGAAGTGTTGTTTCCGGCTTGATCGCCCCTTTTTTTCTCCCTTTGTATTTTAGAAAATGCCGTAGAATATAGCTCACCAAACATACGTCCAAAAGAAAGGTTGATTCGTCTTGAGCTTTTATTGACCTTGGTTAGAAATCAACAGGAAAATTGTTCACTCAGTTCTAAGATTAAAAAAATTACCAAAATAGTCTTAAATTTATTGTAATTTTTTCAATTCAATCATAAACATTTTTTTTAGAGTTAATACCCTAAAAAATCTTAAACTGGTATACATATGATAAATTTATCATAAACTAATTTTTTTATCGCAAAAAACCTTAAACCAATACATATTTGACAAATTTATCCCAAACTTATGTTAATTTTTATTAAATTTTACTGTCAAATTATTAAGTTGAATGATACGCGATAATTGACTGATGTATCAGTTTGGAATTTTACTTTTTATTTATTACAATTATGTGATTTTTCGTAATATTAATCCAATTTAACAAATGATATATTTGTCACGAATGTACTAGTTTGAAGTTTTTGGCAGTCAAATAAATTAGTTTGTGGTAAAATTGTCACAAGTGTACCGATTTGAGATTTTTTATGATCAATTAAGGTAAATTTGTCATAAGTATACCAATTTGGGGTTTTTTTATAGTTAAAAAAATAGTTTAAGATAAATTTGTCACATGTGCACTAATTTGGGATTTTTTTAGGATATTAACCTTTTTTTTTTTTTTTATCAATTCAGCTCTAAACATTTTGTAGTACAAATTCGGTTTATCCAACTAATTTTGGCCGAATTGCATTTATGTGGATGACGATTGACACTAATGTGTCAATTTTTAATTTTTTTTTCTCTTTGACTTTTTTGTTATCCGCCAAAGGAAGAAGGTTAGAAAAAACAAAAAAGGAAAACAAATTAAAAAATTGGCACGTTAATGTTGGCCGGACGATCGGCCTAGTTGGTGCTACATCAGTGCCACTAGATGAAAATTAGTTGAATGGATTAAATTGGCAGAAACGTAAAATGTTTATTATTGAATTAAAAAAATTACAATAACTTTAGAAATGTTTTGATAATTTTTCCTTTAAGATTAAATTGAAAATTTGTGCAAAAAGTTTAAGATTAAGTTAGCAAAATTTAACCATTGGGGCAAACCCCAATGGCCACTCTTCTAATATGAAAGGGGAAGGTAGGGGTTCAAATTCCCACATTTTCGGAGGTTGAGGTGGAGACAATTTAGTTTCAGTAGTGGATTTCGACTCCATACCCTGCAAGGAAGTAGGGCAAAAATCTGAGAATGTGAGTTAGAGTAGGGATATAGTAGGATTGAAAAAAAAAGTTAACAAAATTTAACAAATTTATGATTGAATTTATATATATATATAAATAATAGATTTAAAATTGATCGCAGATTTTTCCTAACATTGACTTAAAACCCCAGAAAAGTCAGTTCCTAAGGTACAAGCACTGTTTCCGAGGATGACAGCCGTGAAACACTATTGATATTCACGGGAGATTAACGTCTCCAGGAACAAGGCGTGAACACCGGGAAGACAAAATCCCAACGCGTTGCAATGGGGGAGGTCAGCACACCCGTCACGGTAAATAATTACTTGTTAGCTAGTACTCATGGACTAAGATCGGCAGACGCAATTTTGCCCAAACAAAAAGTAATTCCTGACCAAGTTTATCCGTGAAAAAAATGTTTATTGGGTATAGTACAACGAAATTAAAAATCTGACCTATGGCCATGCTTGGCCGCGATCCCTAATCGATCCATGGTCATGATCATCAGCCACAAACGAGTGAACGTTTAACCAAACGGGCTATACTTAAGACCGATAGGAAACTTACCGGTACCACATTAATTCCCCTCGAATTGACATTTGTCCGATCTAATATCTCCGTATATTGCAATGATCCGTGCCGGAAGGCACAGGGGATCCCGCCGAAAAAAATGTGGCTCAGCCTCTTTCACACCAATCCCAACCCAATTTCACCACATTTATCTATCTACCAATATATGAAAGCCTTCATTAAACACTCGAAGACATTGGGGTCCATATAGGAGCAAAGACTAGAGTGTACCATCATCTATCCTTCCAATTAGCTCTCTTTCCTTGGCTTTCACCAAGAAAGAGCTCCAACCTTTCAAGAGCCCACCTCACTTGGCGTTTGTACTCAACCTTCCTTTTCAAGAAAATGGACCAGGGAAGCGAGGTGCACAACTTCATCGAGGTGTGGCTCTCGGTCTTCGCCGCCCTCGGCTACTGCTACGCCATCGGCAAGATCGCCGGCAAAGGCGTGCCGCGGCTCGTCGCCATCCTCCCGGTCGTCGGCCTCTTCCTCGTCCTCCCTCTCGGCCTCCACTCCATACACCTCGGCGGCAGCACGGCCTTCTTCATCGCCTGGCTCGCAAACTTCAAGCTCCTGCTCTTCGCCTTCGGCCGGGGCCCCCTGGCCTCCGACCCCTCCATCTCCCTCCCCCGGTTCATCGCCCTGGCCTGCCTGCCCATCAAGATCCAGCCCGCCCGCCGCACCGACCCGTCGCCGGAAACCGCCTCGAGAAGCCAAGAAAACGCCGACCCAATTCAGAACGGCCGGGATAAACAAAACCCAACTCCTCAAAAGCCCCAAAAGGGCCACAAATCGGCCATCAATTACGGCATCAAGATCCTTCTTCTGGCGACCATTCTCCGCATCTACGACTATAGCGACCGCCTCCCGCAGAAGGTCGTCTGGTTCCTCTACATCCTCCACATTTACATCTGCCTCGAGATCATATTGGTCGCCGTGGCTGTCGCGGCCCGCGCCACGCTCGGCTTCGAGCTGGAGCCGCAGTTCGACGAGCCGTACCTCTCCACCTCGCTCCAGGACTTCTGGGGGCGGCGGTGGAACATCATGGTCACCCGCATCCTCCGCCCGACCGTGTACGAACCCCTCCTCGCGTGGGCCTCGCGCGCCGTCGGGCGGAGGTACGCGGCGCTGCCGGCGGTGCTGGGGACGTTCGCGGTGTCGGCCCTGATGCACGAGCTCATCTTCTACTACCTGGGGCGCGTCCCGCCCAACTGGGAGATCACGTGGTTCTTCCTCTTCCACGGGGTGTGCCTGATGGTGGAGATCGCCGCGAAGAAGGAGCTCAAACTGGGCCTGCGGCTGCCGAGGCCGGCGGCGGCGGCGCTGACGGTGGGGTTCGTGATGTTGACGGCGTTCTGGTGGTTCCTGCCGCCGCTGCTCCGGTGCAGGGCGGACGAGAGGGCGTTCGAGGAGTACGCGGCGGTGGGCGCGTTGGTGAGGGACGTCGTCGGGAGAGGGCTGAGCTTCACCTTGGGAGGAGCTTTCAACGCATCGTCACCAGCGAAACTCTAACCGGCGTCGTTTCCATGACCAGACAGGAGAACAGAGAGCATCCAATGGCGTCTACGAATCGTCGTCAACCTTTCATCTGTACCACAAAAATATACAGAAATTTAGAACATTTCTCTTTTTGGGATGAGATACGAAGTTGGCCTGTTGCGGTGTTTTCTTTTATTTATTAAAATTTAACATAAGTTTAATAATTTCAAGTTAAACCGATGCGTGCATCATGCATGGTGTAAGATTTAATTATAAGGTTTTATCACTGATTGATAGTGAAAATGGTAATTCAAAATGGGTCTACGGAACTTCCACGAATTCCATATCTTCCTCCTTTAATAAACATTTTCTATTTTTCGCGCACACATTTTTGTGTGCCTATTTTTGGGGACACCTAATGAAAGTAAATGCGCCAAAAGTCATCGTTGCTTTACAATAAATATAAAACTAGAGAAAGACAACTTATATCTAATAAATTGAGCGACATTCTAATGTATCCTTTTCAATTAATTGCCGTCAAAATTCAACGCACTATCCACAGTTTCCACGAGCAATTAATCGTTAGGGCTTTAATTTCACATAAAAGTTTAAAACTACAATTGTAAAATCAGAAAATTTAAATTTAAATTGACGTCCATTCGATATTTAGACTAGCTTTAGTACTGATTTGATAATTATGCCCCTTTTTTTTAACCTTTGCCAAGAAATTTCAGGTGATGTGGCGGGCTTCATTAGTCAAACTCAAGGAATTTGGGCACCAAAAGAGGTTAGGAAAAGGAATTGAAATAAATATGAAGATACGAAACTGTGGACAATCCTAGTCAAGGCAAACTAGTAATTGCATGATTAGTTCATTAAGGGTGCGTTTGTTTGCATTTTGTTTAAAAATTGTTCCGGGGAAGAAATAGAAAAAAGTGTTTGTTAGGAAACAATTTTTGAACAAAAAACGCGTTTGGTAAACTTGTTCCGAGAATAAAAATAAATAGAAACACGTTTGGTAAATTTGTATAATTTTTTTATTTCTTTTATTTTTTCTATTTTTTATATTTTTCCTTTTTTTTTTTTTTTTTTTTTCTTCTTTTGGTGGTCACCAGGCCTCGGCCATGGCCGGCGACCGCCGACAAGGGCGGCGGCCTCGCCCGGCGGCCGGCGAGGCGTGGCCTCGCCGGCCACCGCAAGCAACGCCAGGCTCGCCCCCAGATCCGGCGAGGCCGAGCCTCGCCGACCACCGGGCGAGCTCGCCTCGCCGGATCTGGGTAAGATCGAGCTCGCCCAGGCCGGCGCGAGGTTGGCCTCGCCTTGGCTGGGCGAGCTCGAGCTCGCCCAGCTACGGCGAGCCTCGGCCTCGCCGGGGGACAAGTGAGGGGGCCGGTGAGCCTCGCCGTGGCCGGGCGAGGCCGCAGGCCCTCGTCGGCCGGTCGCCGGCCATAGCCGAGGCGGCGACCGGCGAAAGAAAAAAAGAAGAAGAAAATAGAAAGTGTTTCTTAGATGTGTTTCTTATTTATTTTTTTTTTTGTTTACGTGAACAAAAGAACAAAAAATGAACAAAACGCACCCAAACGCATTGCCTTTTTGTTTTAGGAAGAAAAAAAAAACAGAAAAAGTGTTTAAAAACAGAAAAAAAAAAAATACAAACAAACAGAGCCTAAGTATCTATGAATGATACATCATGTAGCACGTGAATGTCTAATCGTTGCTTTCTAAGTTTGAAGTGGCACGAGTCATGATCAGTGGATGAAGAGTCAATGATGCGATGGTTGTTTAAACTTTAAAATCTATTGAAATAATTATCCAAAAAGTCCCTCACATATCATAAGGTGGTCAATTTAGTTAAAGATTTTTAAAATTGATTAATTGAATCATAAATCTTTGGATGATTTGTTAATTTGACCTTAATGGCTAATTTTGATAGAAAATTGATAACATGAAGATCGCCGTCCTATGTGGAATAGCCGGTTGGCATTGATAGTTTTTACAAAATTTTCAAAATTTTTAAAATTTGTAATAAGCTTCTTATTTTTTGTCTGTTTTTATTTTAATTTTATTGATCTTCTTCCATGAAGGTCTGGCGGAGGTTTGGCAAAGGTTATGGAAAAGATTTAGAAATAAATTGATTAAATTTAAAAAAAATTTAAAACTAAATTGGGTTAACGTATAATAGGCTTAACATTTTCTGGATCGTTTGAAAATGATATAACTTTCGGTCCAATGAATGGTACGCTCACGAGCACTATAGTCAACGAGTGCACGAAATATAAAGTAGAGTCCAGCTTGGAGTGCCACGAAATTTGGACGATCTTGCACGTTTTGAAAGACCAATGTTTTTTTTTTTTTGCTCAAAAAAAAAAAAAAAAGACCAATGTTTTTGTCGAGCAGTACTCGCCAGTTCATTCCACAAAACCATCAAATCGAATCAATTCCTAATCATACGGTCGAATGCTTATTGAAACCCTACTTTATGCTTGACTCTATCCTCCGGTGCAATTATCATGACCCTCACCCTTTCCCTAATAATATGATAAAATTACTTGCGTTTGGTTATGCACTTGACATATTTTATTTTAATTATTTATTGCTTGCAAAAGAGATTAATTCACTTGATACCGTTATTGATTGGAATAAGTCAAATAAGTTGCAAAGTAAAACCCTAATCCTCATCTCTACTTCTTTATAGACTCATTAGTCTCCGGAACTTTCTCGATATATAGCGACTTGACATTTAGTCTTTATAACCCTAATTCGTTTAACGCATGGTTGCCGGCCAAACCCTAACCTGCATCCATTTCCATGATCAGACGGAACAGAGAGCATCCAATGGCATCTAGGAATCGTCATCTACCTTTCTTCTGTACAACAAAAATTTACAGAAATTTAGAACTATTTTTTATTTTTATTTTTGGTGATATATGAGGTTGGCCTGTTGAGGCATTTTATTTATTTATTTATGAAACTTCACATCAGTTTAATAACTTCAAATTAAACCGATGCCTGCATGTTGTAAGAGTTAATAATAAGGTTTTATCACTAATAAATCAAAAAGGTAATTCAAAAGGGTCCGCGCAACTTCCACAAATTCCATATTATCCTCCCTTAATAAACTTTTTTCTATTTTTCGGGCACACATTTTTGTCTGCCTATTTTTGAGTCATCATTGCTTTACAATAAATATGAAACTAAAGAAAGGCAACATATATCTAATAAAAGAAGCGAAATTCCAATGAACTTTTTCCTATCCATTGCCGTCGAAATTCGACACACCATCAGCGATTTCCAAGAGCCATTAGTTGGTAGCACTAAACTTTCGCCTAAAAGTTCAAAATTACATGTATATAATGAAAAAATTAATAAATGCAATGATGTCCATTTGATAAATTTAAGATGAATTTAGGACTGATTCGATAATTATGTCCCTTTCTTTCTTTTTTCTTTTTTTTTTATGGTTTTTCGAGAAACTTCAAGCGATGTGGCAGGCTCGATTAGTCAAAATCAAGGAAGTCGGACTTGAAAAGAGGTTGGAAAAAGGAATTGAAATAAATATGAAAATATGAAACTGTAAACAAACCCAGTCAAGACAAACTTGGTGGTTGCATGGTTAGTTCATTGAATACCTAGGGAAGATAAATTGAGTAGCTGGTGAACATCCAATCATTCATTTTCTTAGTTTGAAGTGTCACAGGTCAGAATCAGTGGATGAAGAGTTAATACTCAATGATGCAAATAGTTCTTTGAAGTCCACCATGATAACCATCCAAAAAGTCTTACACATCAATTTAATCCAAAATATTTGAAACTGATCATTCAAATTTTAAATATTTTGATAATTTATCAATTTAATCCTTATAACCAATTTTGATAGAAAATTAATAATATGGATACCCACCATTTTATGTAATATAGACGATGCTAACACTGACAATTTTTACAAAACTTCTAAAATTTTCAAACTTTTTATAAATTTTTAAAAATGTTTTTCTATTGATCTTCTCTTCTAGAGGTCTGACAAGGGTCGCTGGGACCTTAGTGATGGCTATAATGAGTCATGAGACGAGGCTTGTGCCACATAGGACATTCGACTGTCCACGTCATTGATTTTAGAAAAATTATAAAGAAATTGCAAATATTGTTTTTGTTAGGCTGTCACGTCCTCGATTTTTAACTAAAATTTATCAAAACAACTAAATTAACAAATTATTAAAAGATTTAAGACTGAATTGACTAAATTAAAAAAAAATTTATGACTAAATTGATTCGACATATAAAAGATTTAAAATTTTTCGGACAATTTGAAAATACTTTTAAGTTTCGGTCTAATGAATGGTCGGTTCACAAGAAAAGGGAGCAACTGCCACCAAGCAACACTAGGGTGTCTCGTTTTTATAAGGATCTGTTTATTTTGCGAAAAATGATTGATTTGAAAAATATTTTTCTAAAAATGGCCATTGATATCATTTGCAAAAATAAACAAATGAAAAATGTCTTCAAGGTGTGCGAACATATTTAGATATAAATTATTGTCGTTAATGAAAAAAATTTCCTTTTGTTTACTTATTTTAAATGATACAATTGATCACTTTTTAAGAAATATTTTTTAAAGTATTCATTTTTGTCGAAATAAACCAACCCTTATTGATTAAAAAAAGTCTATTCATTAGTGGTTGACACTTTCTTTAGATCGACCTATCCACTTTGAATACTTATTGAAACCCTACTTTATGCTTGACCTGAACCTCGGATGCAATTATCATGACGCTCACCCTTTAACCTAATAATATAATAAAATTACTTGCATTGGTTATGCACTTGAGATATTTTATTTTAATTATTTATCGGTTGCGAAAGAGTTTAATTCACTTAATGACGATATTGATCGGAATTTGCCAAATAAGTTGAAAAGTAAAACCCTAATCCTCATCTCTATTATTTATAGACTTATTAGCCTCTGAAACATTCTCGATATATAGCTACTTTACATTTAGTCTTTATAACCCTAATTTGCTGCGTATGTGTGTCCGATTTGTTTATGTTTATACCCTTTTCAGCCTCATCACATGCCGATTTCACCCTGCGCTTTCTCTGTATCACTCTGATGTCCTTGTATGGAGATTGATGCCACGGTTGGCAAAGTGAATTTATATACAATTTGTCCATCAAGATTTGGTACCAATTCCCAGTTTACACGCGGCTCTGAATAAAGGTACGCCAAACGCAAAAGGGTTATGAAGGAGGAAGAAAGGTCCAACTTCGATTCCGTCTAACTTTAATTTTTTTCAATTTTGCTGACAGCAACTGCCGTGTGAATGGTTTCCGGTTTTGTAGGTTTCTTGCAGCGGCAGCAGCCGTGCAAGACCTGGAAACTGTCTTCATAACAGAGGTTTGACAGGAGCCAGAGTTGACGAGGCGGACTTTCCAAGTTTGAGTTAAAAAGAAAAGAAAAAAAAGAAAGTCCATTCAGATTCTTATACTTTCTTAGTACCTAGTTAATTACACAAATAATCTATGAATTTTGATTTAATATATAATATTATTCTTAAGATTTCAATTTATTTAATATGATTTATAACTTTTTAATTTATCCAATCACCATCGCCAACTCTTGCTTTTCTAATCCCCAGCAAATTGAAAAAATGAAAAGGGAAATATTTGATGTTCGACGTAGACAAAAAAAATTAACTCCAACATGGAATTTTTTAGGTTTGACGTGACTCTTTGCCGGTAAGTCATGTCGAAGTGTTAATTATAAAAATACAATGTCGGATTTCTGGTCACTTAAATTGACCAATAGCATTTATGCGATCGGTTTCTTCTCCAAAGGTAGCACCGAAGGTGGTAGCGTTGAAGGTGGTCTCTCGAAAAATATTAGTATCGAAATGCGTGCCCTATAAAAATTATTATATTTTCAGTGTGTTTTTTTATGCTCACCTCAAGCGTTGATTCAATTGATACCGTCCATTCTATTCTTTGCCTCACACACATACGTACACATATATTTATTTGTTTATTTGACTAAACGGTCGATGCTCTATGACGCGCATATCTTGCACGGTTTGGCATAGAAAAGATGGTTGGATGCTTTTCACACATTTTCTCCTAAGGCCCACCACCTTTGACCGCTTCACTTTATTCCCCTTCAAATTTTTTTTAGTAAAAAGCAAAGCAATTATTCCAACAGATGCCTTTTTTCCCCTCTAACTTTCCATCAAATTTATTAAAAATAAAGACAGCTTTAACCTTGTAACATAGAGCTCGATCAAATCTAAGAGCAGATCTACACAAGCCATGGCGACCGAGCTCCAGAACCTCGTCTTCGTCTGGACCTCCGTCGTCGCCGCCCTCGTCTACTGCCGCCACGTCGCCAAGCTCGTCGCCGCCGGACCCAGGCGGCTCCTCCTCTTCCTCCCCGTGATCCTCCTCTTCCTCCTCCTCCCTCTCCGTCTCACCACCATCTCGCTCGGCGGCCTCACCGCCTTCTTCGTCGCCTGGCTCTCCAACTTCAAGCTCCTCCTCCTCGCTTGTGGCAAAGGCCCCTTAGCGCCGCCTCTCTCTCTACCGCTTTTTGTCGCCGTCGCGTCTCTTCCGATCAAGATCGGCCCTTCCACAGGGAGCGCGGGTGGCAAGAACGGCGGCGGCGACGGCCTCAAGTCGCCGGCGAACTACGTCACGAAATGTCTGTTCGTGGCTGTGCTGTTCCCGCTCTATCAGCGGAGTGACTATGTGCACGAGAAGGTCATGATGATGGCGTACTCCATCCACATGTACATCGGGCTCGAGGTGGCTCTGGCAGCCGTCGGCGCGGCGGCTGGCCGGCTCATCGGCGCGGCGGTCGAGCCGCAGTTCGACGAGCCGTACCTTTCCACGTCGCTGCAGGACTTTTGGGGGCGGCGGTGGAACCTCATGGTGACGAGCATCCTGCGGCCGAGCGTGTACGACCCCGTCCGGTCGGCCTCGGGCCGCCTCGTCGGGAGGCGATGGGCCCCGCTGCCCGCCATGCTCGCCACGTTCGCGGTCTCCGCCCTCATGCACGAGCTGATCTTCTACTACATCGGGAGGAAGGAGCCCGCATGGGTGGTCACGTGGTTCTTCCTCCTCCACGGGGTCGCCGTGGCGGCGGAGGTCGCAGCGAAGAAGGTGCTGCGAGGCACGAGGTGGCAGCTGCCGGCGGAGGCGTCGAGGCTGTTGACGGTGGGGTTCGTGGTCGTGACGGGGTTCTGGCTGTTCCTGCCGCCGCTCCTGCGGTGCGATGCGGTGGCGAAGGCGCGGAGGGAGATCATTGCGGTTATTGAGTTTGGGAAAGGGCTTTGGAGCATCTTGAGATTCATCTCATTTGAGGTAGTAAGTGGTCCTTGAATTGCTCCATATTTTATTAAAGATTAGTCGTTCTTTGGCTACAAAAAATTTGTAAAATTCCCTTATGGAGCAAAAAAATAATTCTTGCATCTTTCTATTCAATCTTGAATTTCGCTCATAGACTTTAGTTAATTAATCCTATTTGTCTGAAATCGAAAAGTTTGGTCCTTTTGAATTGATTTACTAATAGAATCCACACACCTAGGTTGTCACAAAGTTCAAAGCTTCTATTTTTAATTAGGGAAATTGGACCCCGAGATCTCTAGGCATAAGGTCATTGAAAATGCCAATATACCAAATTATTGGTCTTGGCTAGTGGCAGCCGCTGTCAAAGTATAAAAGCCATACAATTTGGCCACGAATACAATCCTATAATTTTCTCATATGTGAAGCCTTTTACATTATGTGTGTGATGCACTTTTGAAATGGAGTGGGAGACAAAATACCTGTCACGACTTGAATTTTTCATACAATATGAATCTCGAAAGAATAAATAATTGAGCCTAAGTTGTTGACTTTTTTTTTTTTTTTCACTATACGTAATCAAAACATCAAGCACACAAAAAAACATGGCTATTTTTGTTGCACGCTCTTGATCGAAGAACTTCAGAAGCACTAAACTGAATGCTCCTAAACTCCGAACTCGACCAATCTAAAAAATGATTTTGGAGTGAACCTGAGCTTAGTAAATGAAATCTCTTTGTCTAAAGTTAGAGATCCATTCACTCTACCTAAGAGTAACTGCATGACGATGGCTATTTTATAATATCAAATCACAAACTACACAAGCCATATCATTTCATATATGACACATAGGATTCTCTATTCTCTCAACTCTTTAGAAACCCGCCATAGATGGTAAGAACATTCGTCTTTTCCCAAAATCTTATTCACATATTAATATAAGAAAGTTCACTCTCTGGCATATAGACCTTAGTAAAGGTCTCCATCATATGGCATCCTTTACATGCAAATCGTCATAATATAACATTGTGATGTGCAATTTTATCATTACACTTACCGTGTAAATAATCATTTGGTACATCGCATCATCAAGGTCATTTCAAAATCCTCTTGAAATCGCTCAATCGTGTTTTTATTCATGAAATATAGTTATAATCCATAGAATGACTCTTAACATCTCCTAATGGCATCATGAATATAACGAACTTCTCACATTATATCAATAACAATATCATGACAAAAGCACAAGCTTGCATCAATAAGCATTATTTGCCTACATAGTATAAATTCACCCACGACAGAAAATCATATAAATTCACTCATACATAGTGTTGTGAGGATAATTAAGAAAAATTCATAAACCTACTATACAAATGCCAATTTAGTTACAAACATCTCAATTTGGCCAATTAAGTTAGTTATGGTTGAAAATTGCTAATGTGGAGGGCGAATGTCCAACATGGCAAGGGCAGTGTCAAGTTGACAACTTTTGCAATTTTTTAATAATATTTCTGAACTTTTTTCATTTTCATTTTTTAATTTAATCCTAAAATTTTATGCAAAATTTCAATGTAGTACTTCCAATCAATTTTGGTTGGAATTGTTGAGTGGCGGTGTGCCGTGTAAGATAGCCAGTGGTGATTGGATCGCCATATTAGCAATTTCAAAAGAAAATTGACTAGAAGGACTATATTAAAATTTTGAGCAAAATTTTATAATCAAATTGGTAAAATTAAAAAATCTAGGATCGAATTGACTTCCATACAATAGGTTTAGGATTAATTGGGAAATTTTTCCATGCACTTTGTGTTTGCCATCTCTATTTATTTAGGTACTTTTTCATCTTTTATTTTTGGGTCAAACCCAATTTTGAATTCACCTTGTTTTCAAGAATACAATCTAAGAGATCTTTCCGCATCGCGTCTCGTGTGTGCCAAATTGTTTTATATGCGTCAGAACCTCTTTCAACGTTGTCTTACGTAGAGTTCATCCCACACTATATAGTAGATCGATGTTGTTGTTTATAAAATAAGTTTATGTACATTTTGTCGTCGACCCTTGGATTTATTTTCCCAATTTAGGTACATTTTGCTGTTCACCCCCAAAGCTCACTGGCTTGCCGATCTTCTCCGACTAGGTTTGCCGGTCAAGTTTGTTGGCCCTCGAGACGTGCAACTTTTCGCCACAACAGCAGGGGAATTTTTGTCTAAAAAACATAGGGGTTAATACATTTAAAAATCTCAGGTATACATACAATAAATTTACCCTAACTAATTTTTTGACCATGAAAATCTCCAAATTGGTAATTTGTGACAAATTTACCCAAACTGACCATAAAAAAAACCCCAAACTAGTATAATCATAATAAATTTATTTCAAACTAATTTATTCAACCGTCAAAAATCTTAAACTGGTATATTTGTCACAAATATACTCTCTGTTGAATTGGATTAATATCACATAAAATCACAAAAATTGTACAAATATGACAAATGGAGAGTAAAATCGCAAAATGTTATACCAATCAATGTGTCATGTGTCATTTAATTTAGTAATTTAACAATAAAATTTAACGGAAATTAACATAGGGTAAATTTGTCACAATTGTACTAGTTTAAGGTAAATTTATCAAAGGTGTACTAGTTTGGGGTTTTTGGTGGTAAAGAAATTAGTTTGTGATAAATTTGTTACAAGTGAACCAATTTGGGGTTTTTCAAGATATTAACCCAAAATATTGATTGCAAACCAAATTTTTAAATGGTGGTGGTGGACTAATAGTCTAAAACTATAGTGTGAAAATGTATAATAGAGGAGGCAAATATGATCTTGAAGAGATTTAAACTCATATCCTTATAGTTTCATATTAGAAACATTATCTAAAAAGTCATAAATTTATTATAATTGCAACAATTCAATCCTAAACATATTTTCTTTTTCTAATTGAGTTCTAAATATTTTACATTTAAGTCAATTTAGTTCATCCAGTTAATTTTAGTTAAAAATCGCTGACATGAACATTGTCCGTCCTATATGGCGCAGTAAGCATTAATGTGAACAATTTTTAATGATATATTTTTATTTCTTTTTCTCCCCCTCCCCTTTTTTTTTTTTTTTTTTCTCTTTCTTTACCTTCCCCTCTCACAAGTCGTTGGAACTTGGTAACTGACCAAAGGTGAAGGCTGGCCTAGCTAGAGGTCAATGGGGGCGAGCTTCGCTAGAGGTTGGGAAGGTCGACCTCTTTGGCTCTCACCTTTGGTCAATCACCAAGGTTCAACAAACGACTAGAGGAAGAAGCAAACGGAAAAAAAAAGAAAGAGAGAAAAGAAAAAAGAATAAATAAATAAAAATAATTTAAATAAATATTAAATTATTTTTAAAATTGTCCACATCAACACTATTTGTGCTATGTAGGACGGCCGACATTAATATCAATGACATCTTGTCAAAATTGGCCAGATGGACTGAATTGACATATATATAATAGAAACTGAGAACATTTGTGATTGAACTAATATAATTGCAATAAGTTTAGGAATTTTTTGGTAATTTTCGTGTTTGATATCAAATTAGTATGTCCAACCTAAAAGTTTCAGCCACTTGGTTGAGAGAGAATATATGAATATAAGACCCATTCAAACCCCATGTTAGGGAAGCTTTGCAAAGACTTGGGTCGCAAGATGAATTTTTCCAAAAATTATTTAACCCAAAGTGGCTTTACTGCACTTTCAAATTACAATTGGACAAACACAATTTGCATTTAAAAATCTCCATTATCTTAGACTTTGTTTGTTTTGCTAAAAATGAATAATTTGGAAAAAAATTTCCTAAAAAATAATTATTTATATCACTTATAAAAATTAAATTATGAAATTATTGATATCATTCAAGAAAATATTTAGAATATATTGTTATCGATAATGAAAATATTTTGTACTGGCTAATTATTTTAAGGAATATAATGATAATTTTTTAGGAAAATATTTTTCAAATCATTCATTTTTGTTAAATAAATAGAGCCTTTAAGTGCTTTGCATTTCCCCAAAAACAAACCAAATATAGCCTAACAAGTCTCAACCCAAATCTCCAATTAGTGCTGATTGGTGCAAACATGCCTTTCACTCATGCTCATCTCTTAGACTGAACTGTGATAGCAAATAAGATTCCTTGTTGAGTTTGGGACGCTAATATGTATTAGGCGCCCACCAATCAACAAATGAATAATAAAATTATTGGGAAGTTTTTGCAAAAATTCAATACATTCAAAATGAGGGAGTCCACTAGGTGGACCCACGGTCACTCAAAATTTTTAAGCTAAATGAATTATGGACAAACTATGTTTTATCAATTGCTTCTTTTAACTCTTGACATCTATAGTGAGATTTTTTTTTTCTTTCACTTCGCTCACATATGCACTCGATACCCATAGATGAACAATATGGCATATATTAATACAAATATCGCCAAACAAAATCAAAGAGAATTGCACTTATACGAACTCGCGATCTACCTACAGGTGATACCTTCTAGGCATCAAACGTTCAATGAAAAGTTAGGATATTTAGATCTTCCTTTGAAAAAAACTCGTTATATTTACTCCAAATTTGGAGTCCAATGCTTTGTCTAGAGAGGGGAAAAGATTAAGAGAGGAAGAAAAAGTTAATTTTCCCTTCTCCTTTCTTCTCACAATGATTATAAACTCCTATTTATTTTCCATATTATCGCGCATTTTCCTCATCTCCCTTGCTTCACAAACAAATCCACTAATTCGCAGGAAAAATCACCGAATAGTCATGAACTTATTATTCATATATCAATTCCTAAACCTTTCAATTTTGCAATTTTTTTTTGGGTGGGTGGTGTAACTTGCTCGGTATCCGGTACCGAAGCCTTGACTAATCCGGACTCGGGGATTAGAGTAGTGAAGGTTTCTCCCCTCCCAACAAGGGTTTCTCCGAGTTTTGGAGCCCTTGCCTTTGGCAAGTAAAGTCCACCTGAGGTCCAGCTTGCTACCACTAGACCAACTACTTGTTGGTTCAATTTTGCAATTTAAATCTAAACCTTTTAACATTTTTTCAATGTAGTTCATTCGGTCAATTTTGGCCAAAAGATGTGAACACCAACTATTCTATGTAGTATGGTGGCCCTGACATGGATATATATTAATTTTTGTGATTTGTCTTTTTTTTTGTCCTTTTTTTTTCTTATTTTCCTCCACTGGTTTGTGGCCTCAGTAGTCTACAAGCCACAATAACTACTGTCTCAAGTGTTTAAGTGAATATGGATATGTTGATAGGTTTGAGAGTAGACTCTCTTAAAATAATCTCCCCAGATGAAGCTATTGATTTTGTCAAGTGTCCCAACAAGTGATATTGAAGCAGGTGGACCCCTAAATAGAGATCTGTATTTGATAAAATATCTCACGGTTGGTGCAACTATTGAGTAGAAATCGCCTTCACGTTTGGCCTCTTGAAAAGAGAATACTCATGGAGGTGGACATTATGGTGTACTGACCTGGTCTTGATATGATGATGCAAATGGATACCTAACTAAAAGAAGCACGCCTGACACTAAAGTTCACTTTTGAGGGGCTATTGTTGAAGTACATGTGCGTAAATTGTATCAAAGATTCGTTATAATGTGGAGCAGTTGATACATATGCTAATTGATTAATAACTCATCAATTTAATTTTTTAAGCGAAAATGAGTCTAATTAAATATATTTATGAACTTGAACTTTGGTAATCTTTTGGTAATCTCCCCAATGAAGATTCTGCAGCACGTCCCAACACCATTCATTAAAAAATATGCCACATTTGGACACAACAAACCTTGTAAATGATCTAAATTTGCCCACATGATTAATCACTGGAAAATTTTAATTTTAACTCTCTCTACGTTTTTCTCTAACTCGAATGTTGTCACAAGTCTTCTTTTTCATTTTTTCGCTAGGCAAAATAACACTTTTTGAAATTAAACACATAGTCTAGTGGCCATACACAATTTCTGAACCACAAACAGTTAGCACAAGCAGCCAAGTAGGCTTTTGCAAGGAAGCATCACAGGCTGATAAAGAAAACGGCAAAAAAAAAAGCGCATATGCACGTGGGAAACTCTATTTGACAGCTCAGACAGATCAAGAAACTACGATGATCTCGTTTTGGCTTTGCATCCCCACATGCATGTCGAAAAGCGCACATGCACGAGAAAATATTGGCTGCAGCTCTGACTCCAACGTGTCTTCCTCCGGGTCCATTCACCGGGCGACACGTCTCGCCCGGCAGCCACGCTGGAATCAGAGTAAATTTTGGAAAATTGATATATTAGCTTCTCTCTCTTGCTGGCCCATCCCCTCGGTTGAATTTGAAAAAGCCAAGCGTGAAGCGCTCTCTCTCTACTGCACACGCTCTCTCTCCTCTGCAATGCATTTATCACATAAAACTTTTTTCTTTCCTTCTCAAGAAAGAGGGCAGTCGTTCTCTCCATTTCTTTCTCCACACGAAGGTTCCGAAATTTTGAATCCCAAATTCTCCCTCCGCGCTCGTTGTTGCTCCGGCATTTGTCAAGCGGCCGTTCTCCCGCTGTCTTCGACGAAGCACATAATAGCCGCCCCTACTCCGGCGCTCACTTGCTTTTCTATCTTTGTGCTCGTTGCTGCTCCGGCCAAGGAGGAGGAGATCCAGAAGATCGGGAAGCTCAACTCGGTGTTGGAGGAGCGGGTGAAGTCACCATGCGTGGAAAACCAGATTTGGAGGACCTCGCCCAAGCCACTGCCAACGCCCTCCGCACCAACCTCGAGTAGGTCCTGGTGTAGGTCAGCAAGGACGACCGCCCCCACGGTGAGGCCTTCTTGGAGGACAAGGCGGATGTGGTGCAGCACATAGGGCAAGAAGGGAGGCACAGAGGAGGGGATACGAGGAAACAACAGATAAGGGAAGAAGGGTACCAAGAGATGGGCCGCAAGGGCGGACTGAGCACCACTGACGAGTCCGGCGGAGAAAGGGCGGCTCGCGAGGGCATCCCAATCAATGATTCCAAGTTTAGAACCAGGAGCTGAGTTAAAATGTAGGAAATAAGATAGAAAGATGTCTAGAGTTTGCGACTGTTGAGGTTTGTCGCCGTAAGGCAGCGTCTCTAAGTTTTTCGTTTTTCCCAGTTCAAGGAGCGTAGCATGGTTCTTGTATATTTGTGCTTCTTGATCGCCTAGGGCAATCACCGTAGGTACTCTCGTACTTTTTTTTTCCACCTTGTTTGCTGCAGTGATATAATGAAATTTTCTTCCTTTCGAACTTGTCGGAGTTGTCCCGTTCTTCACTACTCGCCTACCTGCGTGCCTCATGCATGTATGCCAACGTAGAAAACGAACAATGGCTGAGCCAGTGGCACCCAAAAGGGTCCTATAGCTCGTTTTGATCAACTATCTCGTTTGATGATGCTCGACTTAGAACAATAACGATGGGGATGCCAAAGAGATGGACACTTGAAAGTGAAAACTTGAAATTGTCGATTAAGGTTCGAGTTAGCTGTCCTTTTTGTTTAATCTCTTTCATTGGTTTTAATGTCAAGTTTTCGCACGGTGGAAAAAAGGAATTGGGTGGTGTCATCGACATGTGTGAGTTCTTTCCAGTCGTCTTCAAGTCCGCGAGTTGAGCATTTAAGGCTCTGTTTGGCAACATGCAAAACAGTGGATCGATTCCCGATTTTTGTTCCCTGCATCGGTTTGGGACGAGAATCGCGTTTGGTAAAAATTTTGTTCCGGGAATAAATTTGTTCCGAGAATCGTTTTGGAGTAGATTTGAGAATAAAAAAAAAGTTGATTCTGCGTCCGAGAATCAAAAAAAGAATCAACACAATAAAACTCTTCTTCTTTCCTTCCGTCATCCCGCGATCGTCGCTCGCCACTACTCGCCGTCCGCCGCCCACCACCGCCGCCGCCGCCCGGCTTAGTCGGTCCCGGCGAGCCGGGAGGCTCGCCCGGCCGGGCCACCCGGCGAGCCTCGCCGGGCTAGGTGAGGCCCGCCTGTCCACCGGCGAGGCGAGGCCCGCCTAGCCACCGGCCGGGGCTCGCCTAGCGACCGGTGGCCGGGCGGGCCTCGCCAGCCCGGCGAGGCTCGCCTGTCCACCGGCGCGCTCGGCCTCGCCAGTGCCGCGGCGAGGCTCGGTTGACGAGGGCCGGCCTCGCCGAGGGCGGCGACGTGGGAGTGAGGTCGCGGTCGGCGACCGGCCACAAGAAGAAGAAGAAAAATAGGAGAAAAAGGAAAAAAAGAAAAGAAAAAATGAAAAAGAAAAGGAAAAAAAGGTAAAAGAAAATGAAAAAAAGTATAAAAAATTATTTAAAAATAAAAAAATAATTTGGAACATAATCAATGAACACGTTATCAAACGCAATTTTATTCCAAAATAAAAAATTTTAGACAATTACCAAACACGTTCTTTTACTCGTAATCGGTTTCGGAAGAATAAAAAATAATCATTTCTTGTCGAATTAGTTTCGGGAAGAATCGTTGCCAAACGCGCCCTAAATTCTCTTATGACTTCCAACTTTATTGCTTCGCAAAATGGGTATGACCATCTGACCAAGAAATGAAAAAAGGAATGGCGATCATGATACAATTCCACTAATAAAACAGAGGGAAGACCCACACACCGCGCACAAACACAAGTGCCTGCACAGCAACAACAGGACGCTCGCCTCCTCCTTCCTGCACTTCTAGGACGACGTCGTCATCGCCCTCCCTCTCTTATCAACCTACGCCTCCCTCCTGCCCACCTCCCGCTCTCCTCCCTGACTTCGTAATTGCTCCTGCAACACAACGCAACATCGTCCACATCATCATCCAAAGAGGCCCCGCCGCGAGGGTGGTCATCCTTGCTGACCCACACTAAGACCTGCTTGAGGTTGGTGCAGAGGGCGTTGGCGGTGGCCTTGTTGGCCAGGGCGAGGTCCTCCAAATCTGGTTTTCTACGCATGGTGACTTCACTCGCTCCTCCAGCGCCGAGTTGAGCTTCCCGATCTTTTGGATCTCCTCCTCCTTGGCCGGAGCAGCAACGAGCACAAAGACAGAAGCGAGTGAGCGCCGGAGCAGGGGTGGCCGTTATGTGCTTTGTGCTTTATCGGAGACAGCGGGAGAATGGCCGCTTGACAAACGCCGAAGCAACAACGAGCGCAGAGGAAGAATTTGGGATTCAAAATTTCGGAACCTTCGTGTGGAGAAAGAAATGGAAAGTGTTAAAATATGTCTTGAGTTTAAGCCCAATGCAAAATTACGAATATTCCGAATTGGATATGTTGTGGATGTTCGAAATCGAGCAAAGAAGATTCGAAGATCAACTTCCCGAATTTGAATCTGCGTTGGAGAGTCGCGTTAAAATAGGAAAGTCCCACTTTGACTAGGACTTGGATTTTTGTTTAAAATATACAAAGATATGTTTTGGATAGGAAACAAAATCCTATGAGAAGTTGGCAAAAGAATAAGGGTTTTACTTATATATAGACTTAAGGCCATGGGTGATAGGTGTGGATCACAAATTGTTTTGAAGCGCCGCGTGAGTGCTTGGTGTTCCGCCGTTGATCGTGAAGAATTGGTCTTGAAGCACCGCCTCGTTGTTGAGTGCTTGTGAGGGATTTTCTTTGTCGTGAATTACATCCAAGAAGGTTTAGTGTTAAAGCCAATTAAATCTTGTGGTAAGATTTGCGTGTAATTCCTTC
This sequence comes from Eucalyptus grandis, assembly GCF_016545825.1. Taxonomy (NCBI): domain Eukaryota; kingdom Viridiplantae; phylum Streptophyta; class Magnoliopsida; order Myrtales; family Myrtaceae; genus Eucalyptus; species Eucalyptus grandis. The sequence goes on along the minus strand of NC_052616.1, from coordinate 59,684,330 downwards.
GTGAGATTGAGAGATTATTTCTTGAGGAATTTCGAGGCTAAACACTGTGTGTGTTATTGGGTGTAATTGGGGCTTGGGAAACACCGAGAGAGTGTTTGAGTGACTCGAGTGTGTAATCTCCTTGTATCGTTTGATCTATAGTGAAATTCGCTGCTGCTCTCCCCGTGGACGTAGGTCTTTACGACTGAACCACGTAAATCTGGTGTCCGATTTTTTTTTTCTGTCTATATTATTGTTCGATCGCTCGCCTTATCGCAACAAGTGGTATCAGAGCCAGGTTTGGCTGAGTTGAAGTGAATCGATGGCGACAGAAGAAGTAAAAGTGAGAATCGACAGATTTGATGGGAAGGATTTTAGTTTCTGGAAGATGCAGATTGAAGATTATCTTTATCAGATGAAACTGCACTTGCCCTTGTATGGGGAGAAACCAGCGACGGTGAAGCAAGCGATTGGGATTTGCTGGATAGACGAGCTATGGGTGTTATTCGGCGACGTTGGCTCGTAACGTCGCGTTTAACATCTGAAGGAAAAGACCCACCTGATTTGATGCAAGCCCCATCGGATATGTACGAGAAGCCCTCGCGATCAACAAGGTCCGTTTGATGCGACGTCTGTTTAACTTGAAGATGAAAGAAGGTGCGTCAGTTGCATATCATATCAATGAATTCAATGTGATTGTTAGTCAATTGAGTTTAGTTGAGATTGATTTTGAAGATGAGGTATGTGTTTTGATTCTATTATCCTCATTGCCTGATAGTTGGAATACTACCAATTCTTTTGCTGTTAGTAATTCCTCCGGGTCAACAAGTTTGACGTTTGATGGGGTTCGAGATTTGATTCTTAGCGAGGACATTCGTAGAAAGAGAATCGCGAATCCGCATCTTGCTCTAGTAGGTGAAAATAGAGGAAGATCGCGTAACACGTATGGGTAATGGTAGTACTAATATGAACAGACGTAGCCAATCTAGGACTACTAATGTTGTCGTTGGAGCTGTGGCAAGAGGGGACATCTTAGAAGGGATTGCCTTAAGTTGAAGAACGAAAAGGGTAAGGGAATTATGGTTGATTCTGAGATAATGTTGCAACCGAGATAATGCCGATTATGTCTTGTCTTGTCACTAATGATTCATCACTTGATGGATGGGTTATGGATTCTGGTTGTTCTTTTCATGTCACACCAAATAGAAATTGGTTTATCACTTATCAGTGCACGGGTAGTGGTAAAGTTCAGTTAGGGAACAATGCTGAGTGCGATGTTGTGGGTATTGGTGATGTTAAAATCAGAATGCATGATGGTATCGTGAGGACATTGACTGGAGTGAGGCATGTTCCAGAATTGAAAAATAACTTAATTTCCTTAGGTGCCATAGATTCAGCTGGTTGCGGTATACTTCAAAAGGTGGAGTTCGAAGGTTGTTCGAGGTGCCTGGTGATAATGAAAGGAATCAAGCACGATGGCCTGTATAAACTTCAAGGTGAGACAGTGATAAATTTCGCTGCGGAGACGTCGGATGCATCTGTTCGAGAGTCTATTGACTACTCGAGGAAGACCTGGGTGTTTGTGCCAAGGCACAAGTTTGATGCTGATGTCAGGATCTTGCAGTCAAGAGCTTTGATCGAGATGGAGACTAGTAAGTCGATCAAGCATGTGCAGACTGACAATAGCATGGAGTTCTGCTCGGAGCTGACAAATAAATTCTGCATGAAAGAGAGCACAATGAAACATTGCACTAGTGCTAGTAAATTACAACAATTTGCAGAATTGATGAGCAGAACATTACTAGAGATGGCCCGTAAAATAATCTCTAGTGCTGGTATGGCTAGGAGATTCCTAGTTGATGTGCTAAGTACGGTAAGCTACCTGGTGAATAGATCCCCATCAACTGCTATTGAATGGCGGACTCCTAAAGAAGTGTGGTCAGGTAACGTTGCTGATTATTCTATTCTTAGAATGTTTGGTTGCCCGTGTTATTTTCGAGTAAGTGATGGTAAGCTCGATGGGAGGGCAAGGTGCATATTTCATGGCTATGCACAAGGTGAGCGAGGTGATCGGTTGTGGTGCCTAGATATAAATTCACATGTTAACAGCAGATAAGTTACTTTTGACGAGTCTCCAGTACTTCTGGCTAGGAGTGATTATAGCAGTGTTCAAACGGATCTGAACGGTGTTCAGCTTGAGGTGGAGTTGCGACCAAAAACTCCTGAGGTAACGAGTACGAGTACTAGCAAAGTAATCGACACAGATGGTGCTCATAGCGAGGTGGAGCCTATAGAGCCAATGGTTGCTGAATCGCTGAAATTAACAAGGTATGTATTCGATCTCGATGAGATATGGATGCAACAATGGTTTTGCTTTATCTGCGGTTAAGGAGGTTATGTCGAAAATCCTTGTGGAGCGGTTAAAGGTGCATGTGGAGTTGGTATTCGATGAGGTTCTCGGTTATGGCGAAGTTCAAGCAAGGCTTGGACTTGCATAATATCTGTGGCGGTTGAGCCCATCGGGAGCTAAGGGAAAGTAGCAGCAGAGTTTGAATTTTACGAAGCGATTGCGACTTAGCTCAAACGTTGAGCCAAGGTGGAGATTGTTAAAATATGTCTTGAGTTTAAGCCCAATGCAAAATTACGAATATTCCGAATTGGATATGTTGTGGATGTTCGAAATCGAGCAAAGAAGATCCGAAGATCAACTGCTCGAAGATCCGAAGATCAACTTCCCGAATTTGAATCTGCGTTGGAGAGTCCGCTGTTAAAATAGGAAAGTCTAACTTTGACTAGGACTTGGATTTTTGTTTAAAATATACAAAGATATATTTTGGATAGGAAACAAAATCCTATGAGAAGTTGGCAAAAGAATAAGGGTTTTACTTATATATAGACTTAAGGCCATGGGTGATAGGTGTGGATCACAAATTGTTTTGAAGCGCCGCGTGAGTGCTTGGTGTTCAGCCGTTGATCGTGAAGAATTAGTCTTGAAGCACCGCCTCGTTGTTGAGTGCTTGGGAGGGATTTTCTTTGTTGTGAATTACATCCAAGAAGGTTTAGTGTTAAAGCCAATTAAATCTTGTGGTAAGATTTGCGTGTAATTCCTTCGTGAGATTGAGAGATTATTTCTTGAGGAATTTCGGGGCTAAACACTGTGTATGTTATTGGGTGTAATTGGGGTTTGGGAAACACCGAGAGAGTGTTTGAGTGACTCGAGTGTGTAATCTCCTTGTATCGTTTGATCTATAGTGAAATTCGCCGCTTTGCTCTCCCCGTGGACGTAGGTCTTTATGATCGAACCACGTAAATCTGGTGTCCGATTTATTTTCTTTTTCTGTCTATATTATTTGTTCGATCGCTCGCCTTATTGCAACAGAAAGAACGACTGCCCTCTTTCTTGAGAAGAAAAGAAAAAAGTTTTCCGTAATAAATGCATTGCATAGGAGAGAGCATGTGCAGTAGAGAGAGAGAGAGCGCTTCGCGCTTGGCTTTTTCAAATTTGACCTTGGCACTGGTTGGCCAGCAAGAGAGAGAAACTAATATATCAATTTTCCAAAATTTACTCTGATTCCAGCGTGGCTGCCGGGCGACACGTGTCGCCCGATTAATAGACTCGGAGGAAGACATGCTGGAGTCAGAGCTGTGGCCAATATTTTCTCCACATGCACGCGCAGTGTCTTAAGCAACATGAAGGTGGGCTAATCTCCAAACATCGGATAGGAATACCCGGTTTAGCCCAACTTTTTAACATGACACGATAATCTAAGCATCCAGTTCTATTACTTGTAAAGGCATTGATTCATCAATTAAGGAATTTGATTGGATCATTATTAATCTAGGAAGAAGAATCTAACAATCCAACCAACTTCCTTGATCGATAATTTAGCGCCTTTAACTTGTACCTAAACATCCTAAGGGAAAGCTAGATTATTGACTAATCTAATACTATAACATGTGAAAAGTCAAACCCTAGCTCGTTCTACACCACATGGTATTCACACGTAATCTGGCAGAATCAAACGTTGTGAAGAATTATACCATACCATGTCGATTTGTATTATTCCAAATGGTTCTCGTCGGTGAGTTGTTAAAAGGCAGCGGTTAGCTCGTCTTCAATTTAATAATGTTTCCGCAGTGAGAGAATTGGGGGTGCTGTTACGGCTCATTTTTGAAGCTCTACAATATCAGATCACATTGATTTGCTTCTCTGTTGATCCTCTCACCTCCAATGACCATAGTACCACATTTTGCAGCATCTCTAGTCTAATTCATTCGGTTTTATGCGACACATTCTCAAAGTCTAAATTTCATAGTCCAATTCAATACTAAATTTTGATCCCGCCTTTAAGGTTGGATCCTTGTCTTTAGGGTTTCAATCCCATCTTTAAGTCAAATCTATCATTAGGATTGTCAATCTCAATTTTAGCGTCAATCCATCTTTAGTACGTTAGTTCTGTCTTCAGGATCAGCTCCTTGTCTTTAGGATTTTAACCTCGCCTTTAAATTCGGATCCTTGTTTCAGGGCGATAATCTCGCCTAAATCCTTTAGCTAGAGAGGATTTTTTACATAATGTTTATGTCTCGAGGTGGGGACAATATTGATTTTTTTTTTTTTCGGTTCAGTTTAGGATGGGTAATTTTTAAAATGGTTTGTAAAAGAGACTGCCACCGTATCGTATCGTGTGGCTTACTCAAACTGCCAAGTCATATTTTAATATATATGTTAAATATATAAATATTTTTGTCCCAGGCTGCTTCACGCGTCCCAAATCGCCCAAACTAACCCAATCGAATTAGAAATAAACACAGCATTTGACCATCAAACAAAAAGAGCTTCATCAAAACTAAATCAGACCTAAGCAAGACGAGACGATCTCACCGAAACCATGGAGACCGAGCTCCATAACTTCGTCTTCGTCTGGATCTCCGTCGTCGCCGCCCTCATCTACTGCCGCTATATCTCCATCCTCCTCCCCGTTGGACCGAAGAGGCTCTTCTTCTTCCTCCCGGTGATCCTCCTCTTCCTCCTCCTCCCGCTCCGCCTCACCACCCTCTCCCTCGCCGGTCTCACCTCCTTCTCCATTGCCTGGCTCTCCAACTTCAAGCTCCTCCTCCTCGCTTATGGCAAAGGCCCTTTAGTGCCGCCGCCAACATCGTCCCCTCTTTCTCTTCAGCTTTTTGTCACGACCGCGTCGCTTCCGATCAAGATCAGCCCTTCCGCCGAGAGCCCAACTTCCAAGAATGGCGGTGGCGGGGGCCTGAAGTCGCCGGCGAACTACGTCGCGAAATGTCTATTGCTGGTTTCGCTCTTTCCGCTCTACCGGCGGAATGATTATGTGCACGAGAAAGTCATGATGTTGGCGTACTCCGTCCACGTGTATATCGTGCTCGAGGTGGCTCTGGCGGTAATTGGTGTAGCGGCTGCCCGGCTGATCGGCATGGCAGTGGAGCCGCAGTTCGACGAGCCGTACCTCGCCACATCGCTGCAGGACTTCTGGGGCCGCCGATGGAACCTCATGGCGACGAGCATCCTGCGGCCGAGCGTCTATGAACCCATTCGGTTGGCTTCGGGCCGCCTCGTGGGAAGGCAGTGGGCTGCTCTGCCCGCTGTGCTCGCCACGTTCGCAGTGTCCGCCCTCATGCACGAGCTGATTTTCTACTATATCGGGAGAAAGGAGCCCACATGGGTGGTCACGTGGTTCTTCCTCCTCCACGGGGTCGCCGTGGCAGCAGAGGTCGCGGCCAAGAAGGCGCTGCATGGCATGAGGTGGCGGCTGCCGGCAGAGGTGTCAAGGGTGTTGACGGTGGGGTTCGTGGTGGTGACAGGCTTCTGGCTATTTCTGCCGCCCTTGCTGCGGTACGACACGGTGGCTAAGGCGAGGAGGGAGACCATTGCTGTTATTGAGTTTGTGAAATGTCCTTGGAGCTTATTGAGATTTAGCTCATTTACCGTTATAAGTGGTCTCTCCTCATTGTATCCAGATTAGCCGTCTTCTGATAAGTAGAGAAATAGCACTGATTTCGATACCATATTAAAAAGTCCAATCCAAAAATTTAAATTGATATGTGGAAGGAGACTATATTAATATAAAATGTATTTATGATCCGTTGCTAAGCGATGTTGAGTAATACTTCAACATATTCGATATTTGATTTCGCTTATGATTTTTAGTTTATTCAATTCGATCCCACTTCCAAAAATGCAGCCGTTTCTAATTGACTTACTAATAGAATCCACATCTAGGGATGAGGTCATAAAATGCCTCTATACCGCATTATTGGTGGTCATCTGAGACTCCTGAGTCTCCTCCCATGTCTTCTCCTGCAATTGAATCAGATTAAAAAATGTCTCTTACCTGCTCCACCCAAAAGATATTAGGCTAGGGTTATGATCTAATAATTTATAATTAGATTATCAAATCGATTTCATGATTATAAGTTCATTCCATGCCAGATTGGCCCGGCATGCAAAATAGATTCTCCAGGCCTTCTATTTGTATGCTAGGCTCGGTAAGTCTAGATGAAACCAAATGTGACCGTCGGACCAGGATAGGATCTCTCACAAAGAGATCTTGAAGTGAGTATTCACACTTCTGCTTTGACAGCGCAAGATTCTAGTATGGCTAGATTGAGGAGTGCATGCCGGGTTAGGATAATACTCCAAATGGTGTCGTCTTGTTCAATAGTTTGAGCCAAATTGCTCTGGACACTGTTGTCATGACCTACCATCGGGGGGAGGGAACAGGTTTAGGGGTATTGCCTAAAAGACGGGCCTAAGGCCCATGATCAGGCGTGGGCTCTCCCAAGCCCATACCCCGCGTGACATTGGGATATTCTTTAGAATTTTGCACAAAATGAATCACCACTAGCCTATTGAGATGGCTAGAAACCAAGTGAAGCACGGGAGTATGCCACACTTTCTACGTAACCAGAGAATCTAGGGTCAGAGACTTAATTACACTAATTGACTAATTAGTGCCATTTCGGTACCTAATCTTGTTCATTTTAACAAAATAATTTTTTTTGGCAAGCAGTTTGAATTAATTTTATACATATCTACTAACATATGAGGTGATCATGCAGGTGCATAATCATTAAAATAACGATCATAGCTACCAAAATCCTAATTGCAGTCAAATTAAACACGTGAATTAAGCATAATTAAATATGCAAATTAGACATATGATATAATCAATATATGAGTAAATAAATGCCTAATTACGCTAAAAAATACGTGGCAATTCATAACCAAACCCTACACTTCTTAATTTTCGATTTTTAAAAAATATTTTTAAATTTTTAATTAATTTTTTAAAATATTTTAATTTTTAATTTTTTTAATTTTTTTTTAATTTTTTTCTTTGCTCGGCCAGGTCGGGTCCAGTTGGACTGGGTTCGACTCAACCGGGCCCGGCTGATCGAGTTAGGCCCGACCGTCCTAGGTTGGGCCTAACTTAACACAACTTAGGCCCGAGATTCGGGCCCAAGCAAAAATAGGAGTCGAGTGGGTCAGATCTGTGATCTGGCCCACTTGACAGGCCTCCCTTTGGTCGTGACTGGGTAGTTGTGACCAGGGTCGCCGAGAAGACGCACGCCGGTGATGGCGCCGCCGTGGCCAGGCGGGGTGAACGACGCGGCTTCCCTAACTGCAACGGCATCCCTTCGGTAGTCAGGGGCCCTAGGGCTCCACATAGAGGAGCCTCGGAGGGAGAGAGCCCACTCAGGCATTATGGCGAATAGGTAGAGGGCATGGGTGAACCAGTGGCTTCCGATCCAATGGGGCTTCGAGGCGGCAGCGGTAGTGACCAGCAAATAACTAACAACAAACAGGAACCTAAGGGGGTCCTATGGAGGCCGAAGCTCGCCCAAAACGAACGGAACAAACTCCGGCCAACTCGAGCTCAAAATGCACACCAGGTATTTGATGAAATGCCAACATGAGTTCCAACGAGAATGGTAGCTTGGAGATGCGTTTGCGATGGTGGCCCGGAGATGCGTCAGCGGCGGTTGCAGCGGTCGGGAGACGAGTCGACAGCGGTGGCCTCGGTGAGTTAACCCTCCTTTTGCTCTCTGTTTCTCTCATGTTTTTGTTTCCTTCCTTTCCTCTCTACTTGTTTTCCGGTTCCTTTTCCTTTTGTTCCTCCCCTCGGTGTGTTTCTTTCTCTCCCACCTCTCGAGATCTCTCTCTTTCTCGATTGTTCGGCTTGCGCGCGCGTGCCCTCGGCTTCCCCCAACCCGCGGACTCTACCAGCCGGCTCTGACCTCTCTTCCACATTCCCACGCTCGCCTGCCCAACGAGATGATGCTGTCTCCTTTGCCCTGGTTGCCCATGCTTTCGGCTTCGCCATTTCCCAACCCGCGAACGGCTGCTTTTTGCTTTCGTCTTCACCGGTTCCCCGTGCAGAAAGCGGCTGAGGGAGAAGACAATGGGGCGGGCCAGGCTGGAGGGAAGAAGAGGGCTGGGCCGCGTGAGAGAAAAGAAAAAAAGCCCATGCCGGGGGGGGGGAATAAACACACCAGGGGGAGGAACAAAAGGAAAAGGAACCGGAAAACAAGTAGAGAGGAAAGGAAGGAAACAAAAACAGGTATGCATTTGTTGTCTTGTAGGATCAAACGTTGTTGAATTGCAAATGTTGTTTTTGTGTATTGCAAATGGGTTCTTGTTGGCAAATTATTAAAAAATATAGCTCTTAACTCCTTATCTTTGGAATTTTATATGGAGGATGCTTCCACACTTGAGAATTTTAAAATCAGACAAGCATCAAATCACATTGATTTGCTCCTCACTTGCCCCCTCTTCTTTTCTTTCACAGCCACTGATCCTTTCACCTACAATGACCATACCCCATTTCTCAGCCTCTCTAGTATAATCGATCAGTTTTATGCGACAGCTTCTCAAAAGTATCTGATCAAATACTAAGTTTTAAACCCACATTTCCCTTAAGAGTATTAAACCCTGTCATCAGGGTTTTAATTCCACCTTTGGGGTCAGAATTGTTAGGATTATGCTTTTAGTTACAATGAAATAGTGAATAAAAGTGAGAAGGAGAAATTGGACACAAGGGCTACATCTAGTTGCAGTGTTTCACTATAATTAGCACATCGTACTGCCCCGCAACCCCACCAAGATGGCCCCATGTTTTCCTATCGATGTGGATGATGAACCACACCCCAACAGAATCATTTCTTAAGGTTTCAATCTCGCTTGTAGGGTTAGATCCTTGTCTTTAGGGTGTTAATCCTACCTTTTCGGTCAGATCCCTGTCTTTGGGGGTGTTAATCCAACCTAGATTCTATAACAAGAGATGAAGTTTTATGTAACAATTATATCTTGGAACATAGTGATATACGATGTTGATCGGAAGTGCGCATAATATAGTTTCTTCTTGGTTTGCTTGAGTTTAGAATGGGTAACTTTTATAAACGGTCCGTGAAATGGACTCACCGTATCGTGCGGCTTGGTTCAAAACGTGTGTGTATATATATGTATTTATCTCTATGTGTGTATGTATTTTATTTTAGTAAATAAAAGATTGGGATGCTTTCCATGCTTTCTCCTAACTAATCATATTTTATATTTGTCCCTTCCACCTTTGATAGCATCATGTCTTAATTTGACCAAACAATCTCACCTTTGTCGGCCAGTGCTGCGACTAACTAGCCCGCTCATCAGCATGGTGATGGAGCCACCGTTCGATGAGCCGCCACGCCGATGAGCCGTACCTCGTCACGTTGCTGCATGACTTCTGGGGACGGCAGCGGAACCTCATGTCGAGCATCTTGTGCCCAAGCATGTATGACCCCGTGTAGTCAGCCTTGGTTTGCCTCGTCAAGAGGTGGTGGGCTGCGTTGCCCGCTGTGCTCCTCATGTTCGCGGTGTCGGCCTCATGCATGAGCTGATGCTCTACCGCATTGGGAGGAATGGGAACCCACGTGGGTGGTGGCACAGTACTTCCTCCTCCACGGGGTTGCCAAGGTAGCAGAGGTTGCAGCAAGGAAGGCGCTATTGCATAACACGACGTGGCGGTGGCGGCATCTACGGCTGCCAGCAGAGGTTTCGAGGGTATTGACGGTGGGGTTTATGGTGGGACGGTGTTTCGGCTGTTTTTGCAGCCACTCCTGCGGTGCAACGCAGCAGAGAAGGCAGGGAGGGAGACCATTGCGGTTGTTGAGTTTGTGAAAGGGCGTAGGAGCATCTTTGAGATTTATCTCACATACCCTAGCGATAGGACCTTGAATTGCTCCGGATTTTTCGTACATGTTATTTGAAGGGCGGATTTTGTAAAAATTCAATGTTTCTGCATGATGTAATGTATCTTTTTATTGATGTGTAATTTTGTTCCTAAACTTTAATTTTATTTCTAGGGACAAGGTCATGGGAAATGCCACTATTACCAACTTATCGGTCTTGGCTATTGGCTACTGCAATACAAGTATAAACCCTAAATTTCCAAAGAAGGAATGGGAGATAAGAATGTTTATTGTGTGACATATCTATTCGGTATATATTACATAGCAATCAATCTAAGGTCGCCACTCTACGAGAGCTAGCCTTCGTCGTCAGTGCCGCTGAGCATGTTGACTGGACCATCCACCCAAGGATACCCGTCGAGGGTCGCCTACAACTTTGAGTTCCCTCTCTTGTTTTCTCCTCCGATCGAATCCGATTAAAATGTTGTTCACTTCTCTTATCTTATAATAGAACAGTCTCCCAAATCCCTCTAGAACAGAGAGGCCCTAAAGTGAGTATGATGGGAGAGAGAAAGAACTTGTTGACACTTATTTTAAAACAAAACAAAAAAAAAACAAAAAAAAAACAAAAAAGAAAAGAAAACACAATAAGGGGGCTGGGTTGGGCCAAATCCGGCCTTGGCCCAACCCGCCCCTCCTTTTTCTCTCTCACTCACGTGGGGCCCGGCCCCTAGCTGTCTTCCTCCCCTTGGCGTCCTTCGCGTGCAACCTGCGGAAACATAAAAGAAGAGAGCAATAGCGGGGGACAAGAGGATCATGAGGGTCAGGTTGGTGACACGATTTGTGGGTTAGGAGTAGTCTGGCTGGTGCGATCCGTGGGTCAGGAGCAGTTCAGCCGGCTAGCTGCTGTTGCAAGGGTCTTTTCGTGTGGACCTGTAGAGAAGAAAAAGGAGAAAAGAGCAACCGGAGAGGAGGCAGGGGGACAGGCACGACCGTAGAGGGAACCAAGAGCGAGAGAGAGTGAAACGAGAGAAAGATAGGGAGGATAGGGCTGGAGAAAGAATCTGAGAAGGAGACCCCCCGGGACGCTCTATTGCCGCTGGTGAGCCACCCGAGCAACGCCGATTGCCACCATCTCCCTGGAACCTAAGTAGGCATTTCGCCAAATGCCTAGTGTGTGTAGTGTGGTATTGAGCTGGTCGAAGCTTCCTCGACCGTTTCAAGCGAGCTCTAGCCCCCCACCTGTCCTTGCTGCATCTCCTGTTGTCTTGGCATGCCTTATTAGCCTTCCAGATTCTTGCTCGGGCCTTGACCGAGCTAGAAGCCACCGCTTTCATGAATGCCCACCACCTGTTCGCTAGAATGCCGAACCGAAAATCAGTTTTTGACCCTCCTATTTAGAACCTCGGCAGGGTCGGTCGACCATTGGAGGGGCATCATCATCTGTTTGGAAGTCGGGATATGCCCCGCCTGACTGTGGAGACGCTATTTTGCCCTAGCTGGAGACCGCTCGACCCAGTTGCCGTCGCCACCTTCCTTGTCGTGATAGGGTAGGTCGTGGAGTAGGGGTTGTTGTTGGCGGAGGGCTGTCCTCGACCAACACCCTGTCGCCACCGCCGAGACCCCCCACTTAACCGAAGCAGAACTGTCGTGTTCTGGCTGGTAAGCCACCTGAGCTGCATGCCGGTGTGGCGCCCCCTTGTTGTGACGAAGTAATCGTGAACTAGAGGGCGCTAGCCAAGCTGGGTCGTATCATAGATCGGGCCCGCTCGGCCACCCTCATTTCACAGGCCAATGGCCCAGAATTAGTTTGGGCTGTGGGTCTGCAGTGAGCCTTTTTTGCGAAAAGGAAATTGGGCCCGTTAGGTGAGCTCAATCCCCAAACTAGGCAAAAGCCCAACCACCCTTGGAGAGACTTGGTCCTTTCAGGTGGGCTGATCGGCCCAACCCCGATCGGAATGGATCCGGGTGGGTTTGACCGGCCTGCCCTGACCGGGTCAGACCTAGGTCGGGTTAGACCGAACCGAACCCGATTCGCTCAAAAAGAAAAAGAAAATTCGAAAATCTAAAAGCTGCAGGGTTTGGTTGGGAATTGCCATGTCTTGCATTCTTAGTGTAATTAGGCATTTATTTGCTCATATATTAATTATATCGCATGTTTAATTTGCATAATTTTACTGCAATTAGGATCTTGGTAGCTATAATTATTATTTTAATGATTGTGTACTCGCATGATCACCTCGCATATTAGTGGATAGATGTAAAATCATCCAAACTATTTGACAAAATTTTTTTCTTTTAAAATGAACAGGATTAGGTACTGAAAGGGCACTAATTGGTCAATTAGTGTAATCAAATCCCCGACTCTAGATTCTTTGGTTGCGTAGGAAGCGATACATACTCCCATGGCTCGCTTGGTTTCTAGCTGAATCCAATAAGCTAGTGGTGACTCTTTATTGCGAAATTCTTAAGAATATCCCAATGTCGTGTGAGGTATGGGCTTGGGAGAGCCCGTGCCTAATCATGAGCCTTAAATATGTCCTTTATACAATACCTTTAAACCTATTTCCTCTCCTCCGAGGGGTAGGTTGTGAAGCCTAGTTTTAGCGCTAAAATGAACGTCATATGAAAATTATGACACTTTTAATATCGTTTTCCCTATTTTATAGGTATAAAAAAAAATGCCTTATGTTAAATTGCACAAGTAAGAAAGTGCCTCGGTGATAATAACAAATAGATAGATGCCTTGAAAAAAATGTAGTAGTTAATTCACAAATTAGATAATCCGCACTAGCTAAAATTAATTATGATCCTTGGTCAGTAAAATGAGGTGATGGATAATTGATCCAGCCATTAATCGGCTTGGCTTGTATTCACACTTTCCACGTCAACACCGCAAGTTGGCATGCATTTTTCACTATGACGAAGGTTATTACTTAGGTTCTTTTACACGTCAAATTGATATAATTATGCCAATTTATGTTTGATGAACTTATTAAGATTGTATAGTAAATGATCCTTTCGGTCAACATCTTTGAGAATTTCACCCCTATCGATTAAATTTGGAGTCATCATCAGCAATGCACAAAATATATTTTGAATCACTTTATTGGACAAAAATACATTATTTTGAATTGAACAAATGCTTCTTAGATTCTAAGCATATGTTACAATCAAAACTTATTAGAATAATGCAAAAGTGTATACTTCGGTATAAAACACAGATGATTCATTGCCATTGGGATGTCAATAGCCTCTTGCACTGGTTATGAACTCGAAACAAACAACTTCCAGATTAAGACACGGTACAGGGAGGCATGTCACTGGGCGGCGGATACACCTTCTGATGCTTTAGCTTCCCGTCTCCAACGACAAGGACTGTGTCCATTCCCCAGCTCGCATGGCGTTCTAAGTGACAGTGCATGAACCACACTCCTACAGCCACCCGTAAAAGAATAATCAGTTAATTATGCATTCATATACAAGATCAATTCATGCAAAACTAATGCCAAAATGGTAGATACATGATAATAGATGCTATTCATTTGAAAACAAAAACGATATGTTTCTATGCGTGTCTACTGATGAAATCATAGTACCTGGATTATCGGCTTTGAATCTGATCGCTGTCCACCCGTTTTTGGGGACTCCAACGGTATTAATATAAGGCGGATCCACTGTATTATAATCTGATACATAGGAGTCGCTGAAATTTCCATCGCCCATTCCGACAACGTAAAAGCTATAGCCGTGCAAATGCATGGGGTGATTCTCCGCTACTCCAATATTGGTCCCTTGGAGTCTTATTTCGACCTCCTCATTATAGTTAATCATCAAAACTTCGGTACTCACATTGGCAGCTTCCCCTAAGGCTGAAACATTCCCGGTGTAGTCGAACACGAAAGGTGGTTCATTCGGAAAAGTTTTGTTGTAGACTCCTGGAAGATTGCTGCACACACCACACAAACATAATGTTATAGACACATTTAGATGTTGAAATTATGCCTTCGCTTTAAGACAATGAAGGTTTTAACCAGTTTAATTGGTTCCATTTGAAAAATGAAAAATGTTTCAGCCTGAACCAATGCTATCAGTTCGAAAAAGATATTCAATCCGAACAAATAGGATCAAAATTTGTGGGTCTAATGATTTACGTACTTGTAGTATGCTTGGAGAATGCTAATTGAGGGAGTCAAAAAACTTATGTTGTTCAAGCTTGCTGAAAGCATAGAACCGTCTGTACCGGCACATGTTTTATTAGCAGGACATGGCTGCTCATTCACGGACACCGTGATTGTAATGTTTCTCGTGATGTTGGTTGGAACTGTGGACAGATGTTCTTCGCTGTTCAAACTCCTCAATCGAGTAGTAAAGTTTCCAGCACCACTCTTATTTTTAAAACCTGGAAGCTCGGGTAACGCAGGAGTCTCTGAGCTTTTACTACCGCTGTATTGGAATATCCCCCTTGTGATGTTTTCATTGGATGGGGCAATGGAGTCCACAAACGGACTGAAAACCATATAGTAGTGATCGATGGTTTGGTTTGCAGTGACCAAAACATCCATTGTTTGACCGGGAGTTATCATGAGGTACTTAGTATTAAGCGGCTTTAAATAAGCTCCATCCATTCCGACCACAGTGAGATTGTGCTTAGCTATGCAAAAGAACATCTCTTCATTCAACCCGGCGTGTATGATCCGAAGGAGATACGTTTTTCCTTGCACAACCGTTATATTGTACACCGAATCTACAAAAGGGGGAAAAAAGCACACCATATTAAATAGTATTGACGAAGATCCTAAAATTACTCCTTCTATATATCAATCATCATTAATAAATTTTAAGGCATAACAATTTCTCAAAGATCTCATTTCATTAACTATAGAATAGTAAAGTTATATTTCATTACCTTTGAATAAGAATTTTTCTTTTATATTTATAGCGTATATCACACTCACATACATATACTAGAAATAATACCATTAGAGCATGGATAACTATCTCCAGGTTGACCATTGATGGTATAGGCCACAGACAAGTCTGGATCGCCTCCGGATTCAAGAGCCTCATCGATTATGTCCTTTGTATCTCTCGCATACCATTCAGCTGCATGCCAAACAATAATTTTGCTAAGAAAAATAATGCAAACTGTTATTTGTGTGTGTGTGTGTATGCTTGTTTGAGTAAGTGAAAAACTTATTTATGAAATTTAAGGTATTTGAAAATAGCATACAGAGCACGATTGTGTGTTGCTTGTCAAACTCGTAAGGGTAGTTGGTGTTGTGGACAGGCAAAATGATTATAGGACCATGTATAGTGGCACGTGACCAGTCGCTGTGAGCGTGCCACCATAATGTGCCCTCTTCCTCGGTGAGCTTGATTTTTTGAAGGAAGCTTGAGTTCGTAGGGATGGGGCATTGTGTGATGTATTCCGGGCCGTCAGACCAAGGATATCGTATTTGTCTCACTCCATGCCTGCACATGTGTATAAAATTAGGGGGAAGAGAGAGAGAGAGAGAGAGAGAGGGCTGTATTATTACCAATGGATAGTGATTCCATAAGGTCCTAAGTTGGTGACATTAACGTAAATAGTATCGCCCTTGTGAGCACGGATCTCTGGCCCAGGAAATAGACCATTCACAGTTATTACACTCCGATTTGTCTCACACAACATCTCAATAGGTGTCTCCTTTAACTGCAACAAAAATCACCCTATGAATCTTGGACCATTATACCCATAAAATAACTTGTCTTATTAAATTGACGCAAGGCTTGTAGCCAAACTTTCTTATGGATAAAGACTCCAAACGGGGTTGGAAACACATCCCAAAAGAGTAAAATATACAAATCATACAACCATAGATATTGCCAGATTACTATTAAACTCTCAAGATGTTGAAATCGTCAGAAAAATTGCATCTAGTTTGGCATTTGAATGATGTAGTGCTTGGCCTTGAGCATACTCCAGGGTTTAGCTAGCTGAGAGATTTAGCTGTAAAGATCATTGTTGAAATAAGGAGATTCTTGTGTTGAATACACTGATAGGATTGTGGTAAACTATAATGCCTCCGAAAGATGCTAAAACTGGTAACAATCCAATGCTCTTAGTCACTAAATGTTCAGCAAGGGGATGTTGCTACTCACCACGAAATCATAAAGAGGACTTTGCCTTGAGCCATGCAAAAGAGCAGGATCGTAGTGACCGTAAACCCTAGAAATGTTCCCATCGTCCCTCTCCCCCTCTCTCCCCCTCTCCCTAATACAAAAAATCGAACCTGTACTAATCGCTTGATCCGGAACTGAAAGGCAGACTTGGGTTATGCTCTGTTTCTTTGTTCTTGTGACCTTCCCCTTCCATTGAAGGGGGGAGCTAATTATAGGAATCTTCTCTCAATGTTTGGTGATCTCTGACCACTGTCTGTCCCCACAGAAAACGAAGTCACCGTAGGCCCCACAGAGACGCGTGTCCTGTGGCATTACAGCAAATGATAATTAAAGAAAATATGAGCATTTGTCAATCAAAGGCTCGTGCTCGTTTTTCCCGTGTTTCCACGAAGAAGAAGATCGGTTGAAGAGCACCGCAGAGGATCAAGCTGATGAACTTCTCTCAACTTGTTTAGTCGTGCCGGCCAGAAAGAGAGAGAAAGGCAAACATTATCTTACGCGCTCGTCAACTGCTTCAAGATCCATTGTTGATTCTTGGTACAAAATCGAACTTGTACTAATGCCCATTTAAATATGGCCATTTTATAAAGCTTGTAAATACATTTTTTTACCCCCAATAATGCGTAAATTATTGAAGTAAAGCATTTTTTTTTGGAATTTCACAGAGTAAATTGTTTTCTCGAAAAGAAGAAGATAATGCAAATTGCCAAAAAAAGAAAAATAGGAATATAAAAGCATATTTGGTTCATTTTTCCATGTGAAATGACGGCTTATAGTCATGGCTACTCTTACCAAATTTCTATGAGATCGATCTTGCAGGGTTTTACCTAGACCAAGCTGCCTCAATTCCTTCGTGGAACAGAAGCGCGTAGGAAATCTTTTTTCCAACGTTCCTCTTGACATATAAGCACACAAAGTGGATCCAGATCAGAGACAATACCATAGCCCGGGAAAACATGTTCTGGAAGCTGATTGCATGATTTGATTAAAGCACGCGGTGCGAATCATTGTTTGACTAGATGAGCTAGCATCTTTCTTTTACATGATTGGACGAGATGCCGGTGGTTAACTTTCTTTGCAGGCTGTCGATCTTCTATGACAAGGGATGATTCACTTACGGCATTTTTCAACAAAAACATGGCCTACGAAATTGAGGGTTTTGTTGTTTATCATTGCTTTATAGACGTGAAAGACCCTTTTTCGAGTAATTTAAGTTGATGTCATAAACATTGCCGGTGCAGCATTAGTATCTGAAAAAACCCTGAACCACCATCGCGATAGTAATCCAATTTTTATGAGTGCCCTTCACTTTGATACTTGGTGATTGCACGGTATAAATTCCCAACGGGATCATCAATAAATTCCTAACATATGCTTTTGTTTATATGATAAAATGCTAGGGTACAAATTATTTCTAGAATGTGAATTTTTGGTATAAACATTGGTGTATATCAATTCTAAAGACTCCTTAAGAAAGTAAATGGAGAAACTCAAGCCATGAAGAGACGGATACCGACTTATTTTGACAATTGCTCATAGTAGCATGAGCTACTTTAGATGGCCGACTGACCAATAAAGATGAAAGGAAACGAAAATTGGGTGATCCACATGATTAATGTTTCAACCATGAACCTCCAGATGCCACATCCATAAATCTTAAAAGGCGTGTCTAAATATTTTTATTTCTATTTTTCCACTTCTTTTATGATCTTTGAACACCCTCTAGATCTCATGAACTAATTATTTCCAATCCTTTGGCCCATGCAAGGGCCCTAATCAAGTGTAATTTGCAAACAATTAGCAGGATTTAGATACGTGTCCTCCAGTTTCTAGCTGAAAATCTCTCAATGCCCAATCAATAAAAAATTCTCTAGGTTTTACTTTTTTCTTTTTGCATAATCTAAATTTTGTGATGAACATCTTAGACTTTGTCTTATCCCAAAATATCTAATACCCTCACAATATAAAAATTTGACACATTCACATATAATGTTTTCATGATTTTTTAAAAGTTAAATTGATGTTGACATGTAAACAAATAACATTTTATTTCTTGAGAGGACACCGGTTGTCATAGCCTCTACACCTTGCCAATAGAAACATACAAACACTTATGATTGCCCCAACTGTTGGAAATTTCCTATAATATTGGCTTACATTAATTAATTAATTTTTTATTTTAAATAATCGGTTAATGCATATTCCAATATTTGTTGAACTCTAAAGTGATCTAATTAAATTGGGTTTTGCATCTATTGATAACGGGCTTGGTTGAGCAGCAAAGTGTAAGCAATTGTGTTTGACTGAAGTTCGTAATGGGAATGGCCCAGTTGACACGTTATTGATTAGGGTTTGCTAGGTCCCCTCTTTAGCCTATAAAATGATAGTTTATAACTAGTTGCTTTAATCCAATTGAAAGCTGCTATACTGAAATAAGTCATAGAGAGGAAGATCTGGTATTCCGATAGATCACTTGTTATCAGATTGATCTATTTTCTTCAAGTGAAGTAATGGCTCAAACATGTACGATTTAATTCCACTGCATTTATTGATCTCGGTGTTTTACAATCATATATGGATCCGTTTTTTCTTGATTGATTAGTTGTTTATGTGAATAAATTTTCTACACCAACATCAACAATCCATCCAAATGAATCATTACATACTAAATATTGTGCATTTTCTCATTTTCTTCTAAGCCGATGAATCTTGGCACATAATTATCAATTTGGGAGGGTGGGTACGTCTTATGTTTGCATCTAAGAATATCTCCCTCATCAGAGTTCTGCTTCGACCGGTGAATCGACGAAGAACCGTAACCAATGTATACGTTTGAGGCGTGGAGACACTCTTCTTAAATTGATGTTGTCCCCATGATGTTGCCTCCATAACCGGACAAGATCCTGCTCCTATGGAAGTTTCCTCGTGTAGTTCCATGGTCATGTAACTCACTCATTAAGCAATCGCTTTTTAATTTACATAATTCCCTGCAGTACACAAGGCGTGGTTTCATGCTCGTACAAGAAACCCAAAAGCACGTTTCTCACAAACGAGCGCCATGTTGGAACTTCATATTTTCCTCGGATACATACAATGTACCAGAGCAGAATAAAGAAACAGTGGTACACCTTTTAATTCATCAACGCGCTACGAAAAATTTCAAAAGTGCCGTAAGACTAATGGAACTTATGGTCATGGCAAAAGGAAAACAAATACCTGAGCTTAGTAGCAAAGCATATAATAATAAGACATCTTTATGATATAAACTAGAGTTTACCATGGCAATTATATAAACCGATTTTATTACAACTTGAGAATTTGGATGCAAGATTATTCAAATAATTAGTAGTGTCGTAACTTAATGAACAGCCATGTGCCTCACAAAATGTGAGATTCTAATTAAATTGCAAGGATATCATTCCTTGCGAATATAAAAAGAAAAAATAAATAATTCCTCACGAGTGTTTTGTTTTTGGCATGAAATTTTTACTTTTAGCGGAACCAATGGAGTGGGTTGCTTTCTGAGTATAGGAAGGACACAGATGACCGTACTATCACTGATAATAACAATGCATAGACAAAAATAAAGTTAATTGGGAAGGTTGAAAAGGAGCTTCCGTTGTCACATCATCAAGCTTGTTCTTGTGGAATTATCTTGCATTATCGCCTAATAAATCACTGAAAAAGGTCATGGGGGCAATTAGAAGATGAGCGTAACAAGGCTAACCTGATGATCACTACTATCGTGGACTAAATTAACTCGTGGCCTGCACGGAAGTAACCTTGTTCTTTAGTTTATTATAACGGTATGTGGGAAGACTAGGTACAATTAATCATGTCGTGTTTCATGTAATGATTATGTTTGCTATGTGGGCACCCTTTTGGGTACATAATGCAGAACTAGACTACTGTAGAAGCACAGGCCTCCGGTTTAGGAAATGGAGGAATTAGGTAGCAAACCAGCTCACTGGTCATGACTCTTTATGAAGCCAAATATTTTTTAGGGTTTTTTTTTGTCATTTCTATCAGATTTGCTTTTAGGTTAAAAGTGATATCTTTATATTAGCGATGGCAAGACGTTGACCGTCAAGATGCTGAAAAAGAAAATAGAGAGGCAAAAAAAGAGAGAAGAAAAAAGTAAGTTTTTTCTTTATATGGGTACTCAATCTTTTTGTGCCCTGATCTTGAGAGAAAATCATCGTTATATTTCAACTTTTTTCAAAGTCTAGTGATTCACAGAGTGCCTCTGCGCGGAGATGTAGCCCAGGTTTGGGTGAACTTTGATAACAAATTTTCCGGCATGTTCTTCTGATTTCGTTCTTTTATTATTATATTCTACCTGATAAATTGTTTGCGAGCGTTATTTTTTTGGAATCGATGTGCGATTCTGTAACAACGACTAGGGTTTTGCTACTTAGCAATGGGCACATAGAGATCAAACATTCCCCCTCTTGACTCAAGCAAAACATTGCATCTCTTACAAATAGATCATGTAGATCAAGTTCATCTCTAGCATTGATTACGCTGGCTACACAATTAATTGGTTGTTGCGATAGGGCGAGCGATCGAACAAAATATAGACGGAAGAAGAAAAATAAATCAGACACCGGATTTACGTGGTTCAGTCGTAAAGATCTACGTCCACGGGGAGAGCAGCAGCGAATTTCACTATAGATCAAGCGATACAAGGAGATTACACACTCAAGTCACTCAAACACTCTCTCGGTGTTTCCCAAGCCCCAATTACACCCAATAACACACATATTGTTTAGCCCCGAAATTCCTCAAGAAATAATCTCTCAATCTCACAAAGGAATTACACGCAAATCTTACCACAAGATTTAATTGGCTTTAACACTAAACCTTCTTGGATGTAATTCACGAAAAGAAAATCCCTCCCAAGCACTCGACAACGAGACGGCGCTTCAAGATCAATTCTTCACGATCAACGGCGGAACACCAAGCACTCACGTGGCGCTTCAAAACAACTTGTGATCCACACCTATCACCCATGGCCTTAAGTCTATATATAAGTAAAACCCTTATTCTTTTGCCAACTTCTCATAGGATTTTGTTTCCTATCCAAAACATATCTTTGTATATTTTAAACAAAAATCCAAGTCCTAGTCAAAGTTGGACTTTCCTATTTTAACAGCCGACTCTCCAACGCAGATTCAAATTCGGGAAGTTGATCTTCGGATATTCTTTTGCTCGATTTCGAACATCCACAACATATCCAATTCGGAATATTCGTAATTTTGCATTGGGCTTAAACTCGAGACATATTTTAACAATCTCCACCTTGGCTCGACGTTTGAGCTAAGTCGCAATCGCTTCGTAAAAAATTCAAACTCTACTGCTACTTTCCCCTAGTCCCCGATGGGCTCAACCACCACAGATATTGTGCAAGTCCAAGCCTCGCTTGAACTTCGCCATAACCGAGGACCTCATCAGAATACCAACTCCACATGCACCTTTAACTGCTCCACAAGGATTTTCCGACATAACCTCCTTAACCGCAGATAAAGCAAAACCATTGTTGCATCCATATCTGTCAGGAGATCGAATACATACCTTGTTAATTTCAACAGTTACAGCAACCATTGGCTCTATAGGCTCCATCTCGCTATGAGCACCATCTGTGTTGATTACTTTGCTAGTACTCGTACTCGCTACCTCAGGAGTTTCTGGTTGCAACTCCACCTCAAGCTGAACACCGTTCAGATCCGAATTAACACTGCTATAATCACTCTTGGCCAGAAGTACTTGAGACTCATCAAGGGTAACTTCTCTGCTGTAAACAGGTGAATTTATATCTGGGCACCACAACTGATCGCCCCACTCACCTTGTGCATAGCCATGGAATATGCACCTTGCCCTCCCATCAAGCTTATCATCACTCACTCGAAAATAACATGGGCAACCAAACATTCCAAGAATAGAATAATCAGCAACGTTACCTGACCACACTTCTTTAGGAGCCTGCCATTCAATAGCAGTTGATGGGGATCCATTCACCAGGTAGCTTACCGTACTTAGCACATCAACTAGGGTTCTCCTAGTAATACCAGCACTAGAGATTATTTTACGGGCCATCTCTAGTAATGTTCTGCTCATCAATTCTGCAAATTGTTGTGATTTACTAGCACTAGTGCGGTGTTTCACTATGCTCTCTTTCATGCAGAATTTATTGGTCAGCTTTGAGCAAAACTTCAGGCTATTATCAGTCTGCACATGCTTGATCAACTTACCAATCTCTGTCTCGATCAAAGCTTTTGACTGCGAGATCCTGACACCAGCATCAAACTTGTGCCTTGGCACAAACACCCAGGTCTTCCTCGAGCAGTCAATAGACTCTCGAACAGATGCATCCGACGTCTCAGCAGCGAAATTTATCACTGTCTCACCTTGAAGTTTATACAGGCCATCATGCTTGATTCCTTTCATTATCACCAGGGCACCTCGAACAACCTTCAGAACTCCACCTTTTGAAGAATACCGCAACCAGTGAATCTAGGACACCCAAGGAAATTAAGTTCTTCTTCAACTCTGGAACATGCCTCACTCCAGTCAATGTCCTCACAATGCCATCATGCATTCTGATTTTAACATCACCAACACCCACAACATCGCACTTAGCATTGTTCCCTAACTGGACTTTATCACTACCCGTGCACTGATAAGTGATAAACCAATTTCTATTTGGTGTGACATGAAAAGAACAACCAGAATCCATAATCCATCCATCAAACAATGAATAATCAGTGACAGACAAGACATAATCAGCATTATCTGCTACAGCTGCAACATTATCTCGTAGAATCAACCATAATTCCCTTACCCTTCTCATTCTTCAGCTTAAGGCAATCCCTTCTAAGATGCCCCTCTTGCCACAGTTCCAACGGACAACATTAGCAGTCCTAGACCGACTACGTCTCATTCATATTGGTACTACTATTACCCACACGTGTTACGATCTTCCTCTATTTTCACCTACTAAAGCAAGTAGATACAGATTCGCGATTCTCTTCTACGAATGTCCTCGCTCGAGAATCAAATCTCGAACCCCATCAAACGTCAAACTTGTTGACCTAGAGGAATTACTAACAGCAGTAATGGTAGTATTCCAACTATCAGGCAATGAAGATAATAGAATCAAAGCACATACCTCATCTTCAAAATCAATCTCAACTCGAACTCAATTGACTAACAATCACATTGAATTCATTGATATGATCCGCAACCGACGCACCTTCTTTCATCTTCAAGTTAAACGAGACGTCGCATCAAACGTACCTTGTTGATCGCAGAGGGCTTCTCATACATATCCGATGGCTTGCATCAAATCAGCGGTGGTCTTCTCCTTCAGATGTTAAACGCGACGTTACGAGCCAACGTCGGCCCGAATAACACCCATAGCTCGTCTATCCAGCAAATCCCAATCATCTTGCTTCATTGTCGCTGGTTTCTCCCCGACAAGGGCAAGTGCGGTTTCATCTCGATAAAGATAATCTTCAATCTGCATCTTCCGTAAACTAAAATCCTTCCCATCAAATCTGTCGATTCTCACTTTTACTTCTTCTGTCGCCATCGATTCGCTTCAACTCAGCCAAGCCTGGCTCTGATACCACTTGTTGCGATAGGGCGAGCGATCGAACAAAATATAGACGGAAGAAGAAAAATAAATCAGACACCGGATTTACGTGGTTCAGTCGTAAAGACCTACGTCCACGGGAGAGCAGCAGCGAATTTCACTATAGATCAAGCGATACAAGGAGATTACACACTCAAGTCACTCAAATACTCTCTCGGTGTTTCCCAAGCCCCAATTACACCCAATAACACACACAAAGTGTTTAGCCCCGAAATTCCTCAAGAAATAATCTCTCAATCTCACAAAGGAATTACACGCAAATCTTATCACAAGATTTAATTGGCTTTAACACTAAACCTTCTTGGATGTAATTCATGACAAAGAAAATCCCTCCCAAGCACTCGACAACGAGACGGCGCTTCAAGATCAATTCTTCATGATCAACGGCGGAACACCAAGCACTCACGTGGCGCTTCAAAACAACTTGTGATCCACACCTATCACCCATGGCCTTAAGTCTATATATAAGTAAAACCCTTATTCTTTTGCCAACTTCTCATAGGATTTTGTTTCCTATCCAAAACATATCTTTGTATATTTTAAACAAAAATCCAAGTCCTAGTCAAAGTTGGACTTTCCTATTTTAACAGCCAGACTCTCCAACGCGAATTCAAATTCGGGAAGTTGATCTTCGGATCTTCTTTGCTCGATTTCGAACATCCACAACATATCCAATTCGGAATATTCGTAATTTTGCATTGGGCTTAAACTCGAGACATATTTTAACAAATTGGTTGAGATGATATTAGCCTGTGTGATCTATAGAAACGTGCATACAATGATTTCTCTAGCACTACCACAAGTGATGGGGCGTAACATAATAACAAGATAAGTGTTTAAAACATTGTTGTTCGTCATCGGATCAAATAATGATCCTATTTCTAGAATTAGCTCGTTTTTTACCTACTTACACACGTATAAACGTGCATCAATTAGCTTGCTTGGATATAGATTAAGAGGAATCCAGCTCTAGCATTCTAGATGCATGCATGCTCGCTGTAACCATTCCCTGTTGATCTCAACCAGACAGATGTAACAAAAGTCGTAAAATTTAAAAAATGTCTCATTTTTCTACCCAAAAAGAATCTCCTCGATCAAACGTATACATGCTCGTTTTTTACCTACTTACACACGTATCAAACGTGCATCAATTAGCGTGCTTGGATATAGATTAAGAGGAATCTAGCTCTAGCACTCTAGATGCATGCATGCTCGCTGTAACCATTCCCTGTTGATCCGAACCAGACAGATGTAACAAAAGTCGTAAAATTTAAAAAATGTCTCATTTTTCTACTAAAAAAGAATCTCCTCGATCTCAGCTGGTCATGGACCCCCTTTTTCTTCGTCGAAAACCATGGCAAAAAGGTTAACATCCTATGCTTTATTATATGGGCACGTGGTACATATGCAACTCAACTATCGATTCAGACGTGTCACGAATTGAATAATTGATTTCTTTTCAGACAGAAGGGGCGGCACTTGAAGAACAGACTTGCGTGAAAGAGGAATGAAGGCACATGCTGAGAGCAATAGAATCATTGTCCTCGTGTCCATGGACGTTCGCAGTACCAAAATTAGACGAGCAAGGAGAGGGTTTCGTGTGTCAAAGAAGAAAGAAGGACCAAAGAAAGGTTCATGACAAGGAATAATGGAGATTGGCATATTGGAGCCTATGGTGTTTTTAGCATTGTCCCGCCAAACGTAATTTTATCTGAAATTATAAATCGATAAATACTATCACTCCGAAAGCATAACATGTTTTAAGGATATCAGATAGTTCTATTTTTTTTTTTTTTAAATTTCTTCAATTCAATTTCAAATATTCGTGTGAAATTTCAATATAATCATTCCGGCCAATTTCTGCCGGAAATCGCCGACGAGGTGATATGCCACGTAGGATGGCCGGCAATGACTGGATTGTGATATTAGTTATTTCCGGTGAAAATTGATAGAAAAATTGTAGTTAAATTTTGCATAAAGATTTAGGATTAAATTGGTTATTTTGAAATTATCATTGAAAGAACTACCCCGGAAGGAAGCCCAGAGCCACAGGTCTTACATAGACTTACCTGCTGGACTAGATATCCAAGAAGCCTGCTTCAGGTAAATAAGCTCGAAACAGTAAAATAGTCCTCTATATCTATTGCACAAGGGTAGAGTTCATAAAAGGTTGTTTAAAAGGGGAAGGAAGCTTGATTTCACTATTCTTGGGGGGACTCTATGTAAGACTTACGTGATACAAGGAGTGAGAAGCCATAGTACACAATTCAATACATGCAATAATGGCTTATGGATTTTGTGGCGCACGCGCACTCCAGTTAGGGATACATCGGCTACACTACTCGACATGAATAAGTGAAATGGAGTAGCACAAGAAACTGAACTGGTGGAAAACAAGACAAAATGCTTACCTTCTGGTTCCTTAGCATAGTGCAACCAGTTGATCGATATGTGTCAATTCGAGAACTCGTATAATTGAGAGTAGGAGGACATTGAGAAGCATGATGTGTCGTGGTAAAAGCAAGGGAAGAAGGGAGTGAAGAAGATGTATGACTTCATTGCATTTATTCACCAACTAGAGAACAAAGCAGTACGTGTACAAACCCTGAGGAGCATAAGAAGTACTGCATAGTACAGGGTACCATCCCTCGCCGTCACAATAAGGCATCAAGAATTATTAGCTCATGTCATATATCATAGTAAGCAATTTCTAGGGTTTTAGGTGAGAATGGAGAGCAAACCCCAAATTTAGGTTTGCCTTATAGGTTGACTTTAAGAATTATCCTCCGATGGTCGTTTCTATTTAGTAATTTTTTTTTTTTTTTATATTCGATACACAATTTTTTTTTTTGCCATGGCAACAAGACATCACCGAAAGGAGTAAGGGAACCATCTATTTTATGTGCATAATTACATTGTTCCATGATAAAAGAATATGAATTTTTATCCATAGTAGTAGATTTCAGTAAGTCCTAGTAAATGTTCAAGATTTGCTGGTAAATAAATTGGTATTTGATTTTTTTTATTTGTTAATTTTTATTCCGAGTAACTTGTTAGTAACTATCATGTAGATAGTTTTAAAATTATCATGTAGATATATTTCCGGAAGCGTTTAACATTTTACATGCAGTAACTAAACTATCTAGATATAATTATTTAAACTTATATCAAAATGACATGCATCATATGACATAAGCCTAATTAATTCTAGGTACACCTGTTATCTAAATGAAACCTAGATAACATTTTTTATTTGAATATATTTATGAAAAATATGTATTATGCTAAATATGTGCATTCTAAAACTAACATGCATCTACCCTAATTAAAAGGCCAAGACTTATATGCACTAAGCTCTAAATATGCGTGAGATAGTGGCGACCAATGATGATTGATAATATCCTAACGTGTTAAAATACACGTTAAGTTTAGAGTCACCATATCATTGATAACATGCTATTTCAAGACCATCAAGTTTTAACTAATCAAATCAATCATAGCAAATCACACGAAAAAAATATTAGGGTCCGACTGTAGGATTTAAAGGTTCAAAGCCCTAATATGTATTGACTAATGCAAGATAATAAAACAAGGGTAATCAAAGTAAAGCATGGCAATGATAAAGGTTAATAAATCATAAATAAGCATACTGTGAAATTCGACATATCAAGACTTATTAAAAAAGATAATGATTCACATTTAACTTGATATCAAATGGCATAGTAGGTGAACCTTGAATATCCCAAAAAATGTTTACGCATTAAGAAAATTAATGAAAAGTCAAGAACATATGTCAAGTTGCACCCAAGTACATGAAATCTAACTGTCTGATTCTCAAGCGGGAATTCCATTTAAGCAATCACTTCCTCACACCACGCAATTACTTCTAAAATAATATGGCCAGCTGGAACATATGATACTCAGGAGTGGCATATAAGTAAATCTCAAGCAATTCTTAAAGGCAATCGTGATTAGGAATGAGATTTAATCACCAACGACCGTAATTCTCTGATTGAAACTTAACATATGTTAATAACCGAGAAGACTTGCAGTTTAAAGATTTGGACTCTTTCCATGCTTCCTCCTAACTCATCACTTTTTTTTTTTTTCCTTTTTGTTTCGGACTGCTTCACAAGTCCATCGCCCAAACTTTCCCCATGAATTAAAACATAAACACAGCACTAACCATCTAGAAAAAGAGCTCGATCAAAACTAGGACAGATCTAAACAAGACAATTTCACCGAAAACATGGAGACCGAGCTCCATGACTTTGCCTACGTCTGGATCTCTATCATCGCAGCCCTCATCTACTATCGCTACTGTAAGCTGCAAAAGCAACATCCCAAGATCTCTATAGTTAGACTCAAGAATACATGTATCAAGTAAAAAAATTTACACACTTGATTTGAAATCCCTCGTTCTTGATGTAGAATAGCGATGATTCAAACTCTAGAACTTCTCCTTCATTATTCTTTGTATCACTGACTCAATGAGACTACCCCTTATCCTTAGTGTTCATTAGCATTTAGTAAACACTCCTTATGTGAGGATTAATGCGTGTCAGGATTAAATGAGTGACTTGAACACTATTTGTAAACTTTTTAGCCAAGTCCTCTTATCATGGGTCGGACTCAACTCGGCTTATACTAATTAGTTCCATATTATATTAATTAAGAAACTTTTTATATTATTTTATTAGACCAATATCGTAAAACAATAAATTACAATATCAATTAATATGGCCCATAGAAAAAAAAACTCTTATATTCTTCCACTTGGGCTATGTTATTTGGAATTGTATATATGCATCTTGGTCTAGAGATAATTTTTAATAGTCAACTATATCCCATAAAGTTTTAAACACCTCATCATTGTGGTAACTGCCTATAGACACACAAAGCCGTCTATGGTCATGAGTGTTTTCAACTTTATTGATATAGATTTAATATGGTAGTATGGCAAATGGATAACACCTCTCATATAGAGTAATACCTTTATGTGTCATCCCCTTTGTTATTCATCATTCTCTTTCCTTAAGTATAACAAAAACTCGCGTCACTAGAGAATACTTTTATGGTTCTAATGAATTTACATATGTCTTATTCTTATGGTTAACATTTCTTTATGTATAATAAGACAAATTCTTAAGACTGATAACTGGATGCCCCTAGCTTTTAATCAAGGTCTACACAATACTTTGAGGTTTATAATAGATGTATGCATTCAACTCCATAATGATGCATTCGGAATTACTTTATTGAATGCAAAAGAGTTGACATATATCATAGTGTTATTAAATGTAATAAATGTAGATGTAAACTTTATTCAAACAAAACTGAAAGAGCTCCCACTAAGCAACATCTCATGATACTCCTAAGCCCATGTTAATGATATGTCATTCAAGAAATACAAGGGCGAAGACCTTTAGTTAATAGATTTGCAACCATATCATATGTGGAAATATGCTTTATTCTAACATTATTGTTATGTATTGTTTCTTTGTGGTTAAAAATTTGACCGCCATATGTTTAGACCTCTTGAGACCTCTACTGTTACTATATAAACAACATTGTAGAATATTGTCTTAATACAACTATATGAGTTTATCCACAAAGTCAAATACAATCAACTACCTAATGAGGTTTCAGAACCAAATAACTCAAATACAACTGAAAAGCATATTATACACTCTGCTTACATGGTAGGGGATGATAAAAGTTTTTGTTTCATGCTTTTCCATGATATTATACTTCATGCTAACATAAAGATGCATTCCATTGTCAACTTCATGTCATCCTAATAATCAATTAAGTCTGCATCTGAATACCTTACTAACTGCAGGATCTGAACATATTTGTAAATCAACATTTAGTCTTTTGTTCTCTTTAAGTACCTTAAGATCTTCTTGGCAATGGCCTAATAATCGTGTCCTAGATTTAACTAATATCTACTTAGAAGTACTTGGCAAAAGTGATGAATGATATAATACAAATTTGAGCATATATAATATTTTCAAGTGTACTAACACAAGGTATATTGTTCAATTGAATTTTTTCAATGTCTAAATGAAGACATTGTGACAGATTCAATTCATTACCCTTAATGACGAGCAATTTCTAGCTTATATTGATATATACTTAATCTTTCCAAAATACGATTAATATAAATCATTTAAGACAAATCCAATATATAACGGGAACAATTCTTATGGATCTCAATATCAAGGACAAAAGATGTCTCATCAAGGTCCTTTATGTTAATATTTTTTGACAATATTTGTTTTGTCTCATGCAGTGATTCAAGATCACTACTTGTAAGCAAAATATCATATACATAGATTACAAGAGAAATAAATTTCTTCCCACTAACTTTGTACAAAATACACTGATTTACTTTGTTCTCAACAAAGTTGAACAAAATGACAACATCATGAAATTTCAAGTACCACTGTCTAAAAACTTGCTTGAGGCCATAAATAGACTTTTTAGTCTACACATAAGCTTAGCTAGATCATTTGTTGTAAAATCTTCCAGTTGCACCTTATATATCTTTTATCAAGGTCTTTATTTAGAAAGACAATTTTAACATCTATATGGCGTAACTCTATACCAAAATAAGTTATTAATGCCATATTCACTCTGAAAGAATTTTTAGAAAATATTAGAAAAAAAATATTTCTTCGCAATCCATTCCTTCTTTCTAAGTGAAACACTTGGCTACCAATTTGACTTTAAATTTCTCAATTTTTCTTTAGAGTCTTCTTTTAGTCTTAAATACCCATTTGCAATTGATGAGCTTGTAACTTTAAGCAAATCAACAAGTTTCCAAAGACCATTATGTGTCATAGATTGCATCTCATCTTTCATCATATCTAACCACAAATGTAATGAGGACAAGAAACAACTTATGTATGTCATTGGATCAACCATGTAGCAGATATCATAGTCATACTCTCACAAGTAAACTATATAGTTTGGTGGTATAGCTAATCATCTCTCTTTAATAGATGTCTTAAGTGGAGTTATAACAACTTCATCCTTCACTTGAGAGGTTTGAGGAACTTCATCAGGAACTATCTCAACAATAGTATCCCAAACCTTAGCAGGCTTAGTCTATGGTATAGGAGACTCCACAACTGTTTGTATAGGTAAAGAGAAAAATATGGTAGTCTCCATTGTACTATTATACTTAATAATCTAAAAGTAACTGTCCTCTGCGGCTACATCGAACTTTAGAAACTTGATGTCTGTGATTTTACAATTTTTGTAACTCCATTGGGATTATGAATAACCCTTTAAATGATCTGGGTAAAGATCGAAGTAACGCCAAGTATTTCTAAAGTCCGATTTATTTAATATTGGATTATATAACCATACTTCTATATGACATCCCCAACCTTAAGATAGTTCAAGCTGGGTTTACATCCAGTCCATAACTCCAAAGAAGTCAATGAAATAGTTTTGGTTGAAAAGGCTGCTTTCAAAGCATTATCCCATAGAAACTGGATAAGTTAGTTGTATTAATTATACTTCTCATAATTGTCATGAGGGTGCTATTGTGTCTTTCGGCCACATCATTATGCTTAGGATTTCCAAGCACAGTGAATTAAGTTACTATCCCAAAATCCTCTAAGTATGTGACAAATAGCCCTTTAAACTATTTAGTATTGCCATACTTTGCCAAAATACTCACCACCACGGTCATATCTGACAATATTTAAGACTTATCCTTAATTGCTTCTTACTTTCAATCCAAAAAATCTTGAATTTATCAAGAGATTCAAACTTTTACTTAATCTAGTAAAAAGAAATAGTGTTGGAGAAATCTTCCTGGAGTATTTTGAAGCCGACAAAACGTTTTCATTAGTCTAGTCTCGAAGATTTGCAGACTCTTCTATTTAAAGTCTCGAAGACCTCCGGGACTGCCGACTCAAGACTCAAAGTCTATTCTCATTGTGATTTCTAATCCGTCAAGAAGGGCTATCCAGATCGGATGTTTCGTTAAGGATTTGACCTTATCGATTGGAGAAGATCTCTTGGCTGGATATGGCATAACAGAATCCTTTATTGATTCAAAGATTGAGGATTCGATGATTGGCGAAATATACTTGGAAGGTTCTACTTATGGAAACCGAGATCCTGATTGTATGGGCGAGCATGATTGATGGGCTATCGACATGTTCCTTAAATAGCTCAAATGATCTTCCTAATTGATTATGTCCAACGGGAAGATTGGAATAATTCATTTGGTAAGTGCCAACGGGTATGATGGCATAAATGAGTATATAAGGAAGACGTTCCAGTTGTTCGAGTGTGTGCGCGATAGAAGAATTCCAAAGTCTAAAGCTCTTTGTTCTTAGTCAATTCATTTTCTGAGCGAAATCTTGTACGCAAAAGAGAGTCCATATTCTTGAGAAACCTTGAGGAAGTGTGGTAGAGTATCTACACTATGGAATCAAGGGAAAGCCTTGCTGTAATAACTCTTTTGTTCATAGTGAAATCCAGCCGGTGGGCTGTCAGTGCGGAAGAGTGGACGTAGGCTTGGAATAAGCCGAACCACTATAATTTCTGTGTTCATTTTCTCTTCCCTACTCTCTGCTTTACTTTGATCATAATTCGCTTTGTTAACGAAAAAAGAACTTCCTTTCTATTGTCTGCTTAGTATTGCACTTTTATCTCAAGAAATTTTTTTTTACACCTATTCACCCCCCTCTAGGTGCTTATACTAGCTATCTCAAATAGTCGTCAATGAATATGTTGAAATAAAAATTTCTACACAACATTACTATATAGGTCTACTAAGATCAATGTAAATGACCTCTAATAGGTCATAACTTCGAAATATAGTTTTCTTCTTTATCTTAGTCATCTTACCTCTACCATGATCTATGTAGGTCTTTAGGTCACTTTTAAGAGTAAACAAAATGTCAGCTTTATTAGCCTTTCTGCTCTTTCTCTAGAGATGTGACTAAGATGTTTATACCACAATAATAAGATTATTCTTTAGATAGAGGTCTCTTGGAAGTAATATTTTTAGCTGTATATCCGACATATATTTCATTGGGAGTTAAACATAATTTATACAATCCATTAGATATATTGCAACACCCGACCTTATTTGAATTAAAGAACATAGAAATAATATTATTCTTTATTTCAAAAGAGTAACCACTCATGTCCAAATATGATATGGAAACTAAGTTTCGTCTTAAAGAAAGTACATAAAATGCGTTTCATAATATCATTTAAAACCATAATTAAGAATTAAAATGATCTCTCATGAACTCAACATCAACTATATAGTTCATCATGATTTGGCTTTATTCGATTTATGAATCCTCGTATGGTAAAAGTAACATCATTAGTTGCACTACTCTTTAGTCACCAAGAACTGAAGAGGGCTGTTGATAAGTTGAATTCATATATAAATGCCAAAGACCCATTACCTGTATACTCATGCTTGGACAACCAAGTTTTAAATATTTACTACAGACTATCTTTATGTGACATTTCTTCTTACAAAAGAGGCAATGGTCACCATCCCTTGAATGGTACTTTCTTAAGACTCAAACTGTCAGAATAACCAGTGATTTCATAAGTTCCTTAATGAGTATGATTTTTGGACTTTAGGCTTACCATCCTTAGGATGCAATCCCTAACTTTACCTGAACCATCATATCTTATGTTGAATTGTCCTTTCAAGTATGTCTCAATCTTGGTATTAGATAAGGTACAGTTTCAAACCACAAAGACTTCCATCATTTGTCTAACTGTAACAGTCAGCTGACAAATCACTATTCAAGTGTTCTATAAGGAATGGTTTCTTGGATAACAAGCAAATTTGATTGCTTTTTTTTTTAATAAGTAGTAAAATATGCCTTTTTGGGGTTCAATATTGTCGATCGTGTAATCTACCAGCCTATCTTTAGTAAAAGCAACATGAATATCCACTAGCTTATCACAAAAACAGAAAATCCTCTTTCTATTTCTTAAAAATTGAACTAGTAAAAACCTCAATAGTCATGAAGTTATCATGTACATAAAAGGTGACTAAAAAAAAAGTAATGTATATAATTAGCATCATGTGAGTACTGTGTAACTTAAAAACATATAAGTACACATCCAGAGAATTACTCGGATCCTTATATAATTATCTTTAGGCAAAATACATGACATGTAGTTGTATATTCTTCATATGACAACGACTATAAGTATATATTCCAAGTTTTGTGAATTCATCACCTTTGGATGTACGAACCACTAGGATCAGTCATTCCTCAACTATATGTTTTTTATGTGTCCCTCCATAAACCAATCATAATCATTTTCTTTGGAAGTATGACCACGCATTAGAATTGGAGACATCCCACTACAATATGAAATCGATATTTTTCAAATCTAACCAAGTGTTTCACTTTGGCGGTTACAATTCAATTGAATAATTGAAACTCTCTCATACTGGAAATATAAACTTTATGTCTCACATTCATCTTAAGCATATGATTCTAGACGGGGTAATTTGTCACTAAAATTACATGTCATACCAATTATATTTTTTTCATTCATTGATACATGTTAATACATGTTGAACCTTATATATATTATCAATGAATCAATGCTCTACATATTACTTATGTGATGATATAGATGTGAACTTGCATTTGTATTTCCAAAATAATAAAAAAAAAACAATAATATCCTAAAAATACATGTATTTAAGGTTTCGTATATATTTCCACATTCATAAAATCATCAAAAATATAAATAAATATACTACAATGTAAAACATCTCTATACAAGCATGTAGACTCCAAGAACGCACCAATCGAAGCCCGGATGTGCCTTCATGTGTCTTTGGAGTGCATAGCCCGTACACCGCATGTGATGTTTACTTGAATCCGTTTGAATTGTTGACTCAATCGGTTCAACTGGTTGACCGGTCTGGTCAATGGAGAACAAGGTTAGATCTCGGGTTGGCAGTCTGTCTTCTGGTTCATCATTCACGTTCAGTTTGGAATTAGTTAGAGTGAGCAGACTTCTGATGTAGAACAGACTTTGACACTAAAGTCTGGCAGTCTTCAGACTTTGACACAGAAGTCTGGAAATCTTCATAATATACTTTGGACATATGTTACGTTAAGTCTTCTGGCCGTCTTCTGACTTTGATAATATCCTCTACATGTTCTAACATTTGCATGGTCTATTACTTAACCATTAAACATGTTAGTAGCCTTTGATTTATTTTGTCATCTTCAAAATATCATAAGGGATTTCCCTAACAATCTCTCCTTTTTTGATGATGACAAAACAATCTCTGAATATGCAGATTTGTAAACATGCTTTTAAAGATATTAATTTAAATCAAAGGATATCAGAAGATAGCAAATAAATTGAGCATAACAATATATAGAAAAAATAATCGTAGCTCAATATTATGCAATAAATAATATCAATCAATCAACACATGCATATTCATATCTTCTCCCCCTTTTTGTCATAATCAAAAAGCGACAATAATGGGAAAAAGTATCACGTAGAGAATTATAACAAATATGTCTTGCATAATTTCTAAAAATCAGCTTTTATAAGGTAAATTGAATATTGAAGATATGCAATATAGCTCACTTCGATTATATATATCAGAAAATATTCAATAAAAATCACGGATGCATCATAAAATTCATTTATCCTTTTTGTCATAATAAAATGATAATATCAATAAAAGATTTGTTAATGACAAAAGGTAATAAAAGATGCACTAACCGAATTTTTTAAAACAAATTCTGACACATTTACCTTTCATTTCATTCATAACAAGATCACGATCAATCCAAAAATATTTTTCCATAATTGATCAAAGCTCCCCCTCAATTTGTTGCCTTTTTGAGATGATCACGATTCTTTCCTTTTTCTTGGATTTGCTTTCTCCCCCTGTGATTATGGCAATATTTGCGAATAGAAACAATTGTTGCTTGTGCACGTTGAACATAATATTTTTACAATATTTCCTTTGTAGCAACAACATCTGCAACGATCACTTGCATTTTGAAATTCAAGGCAAAAATTTATTTTCTTCAATCAAGCTCGTCTCGAATTCAAACTGCATAAACTTAACTAATTTTTTTGCACAAATAAGCTGTAATAATATCCACGTGATATATATAATACCATTTTCTTCAAATAGATAAATTGAATAGCATATATAAAATTATCAAATATTAAAATTCTGAACTATCCAACCTTTTGTACGACACATAAGGGATTTCCTCAATAATTTGCAAATTTTTTTGCATAAGGAATGGAATCTTTGAACCTCCAGAAGATAATATAGAATCTCCATGATTTTCTGATTGAGTTTTCCAAAAATCCATATGGAAGATTCTTTTGTGACCTGCAAATTCTTATATAACAGATAATAATCTTTGTAAAAATGTCACGTAATATCTTCCATTGATTTGCGGATCAAACTTGCTAGATATAATATATCTTCTAAGAATATAGCAAGAATATCTATGAATATGCAGTAATATCTTTCGAGATCAAAGAGATTTCCTTGAGCATAAATTTCAGATATGCATTTTGCAAAAGGAAAATAGATATTTTTGTCACGTGCCAAAATTGCAATACCTTATATTTATGACAGAAGATATTCACAATATAATAAAAAATAATCCAAAATCATGATAAATACACGTAGAAATTTGCAAGGCGGGATGATAAAAAATATTCTCTTACCCATGGTAAATGTTTGAAATATACCGTTAAAAGAAATCATTACCAATCTTCGTAGGAGATATTTTTCTAATTGCACCAAAATTTGCATAGATTCGCAATCATTCTTGCCTTATTGAATTTCCTGCAATCAACTCATTTCCCTTTTTGGTATCCATTAATTTGGATCCTTCCATGACGTTAGAGTAAAATAGAAAATCTCCATAATCAAATATTCTTTCTTAATTCATCGTAACAAAGTATTCAAAGAAAGAATATTATGCACAATGTTATTTTGAAAAATAAATTCTCACTTAGTCATTGTACGATAAAAACAGAGAGAATAAAATCTTTGAATATCTAAAAATATCTTGCATCATCACGTAAAACAGATTTTCACTTTGCAAAATATGAATAAATCTGAGAGTATAAAATTAGACAAAATAATCTGAATTATCTCAAATAATCACACGTACTAAATCAAATCTCAACTCACAAATCACAAAAACAAATCATACGATTCTTTCTTCCATAAAACAAATCAAGGAATATGATCATTATAAAATCTCAATCAACCAAGGATATATCGAATATCACGTATAATGAGAATTATCACTCAAATCAAATTGAGAATAAAAATTCCTTACCAAATCCTCTTTCTTCTTTCTTTTTCATATCCTGCAAAAATAACTCATCTTTTCTTTGGTACCCATTTTTCTTGGGTCCATGAGAGTTAGCAGAATATGCTGTTTTTACCCAATTTTTCTTAACAGGTCTCCAGACTTTAGGGCAATCTTTCCCAAAATGTTCCAAATCTCCACAATTTGAACACTTAAGGGCATTTAGACCAACAAGTTTTGTAAAGATATTTTGAAAATGCTTCTTGTACGCAAGTTTATGAGGTCTTTGTCTAAGTCTCTCCTTAACTTTGGGAAAATCAATTAAAGAATCATTTTCCTTAATGAAACCAAGTCCCGACTTATTATAGTAAGGAACTTGTATAGAAATGATATGCTCTAATGTTTTTGATCCATTTGAAAGTCTTGTTGAAATATTTGAAAATTCTTTCTTCAAAGAATCATTTTCTTTGGCAAATAAATCTCGACTTTCTTTTGATTGTAGAAAATCTTTTGCAAAATTTCAAAATTTTCTTTTTTGAGAAAGATCATGTTGCCTAAGCCGAAAATTTTCCTTTTAAGTTTGGAGATCCTTTTAAGAGAAGATTTGAGATTTGAGCAAAGCTTCTTTATATACTTTGAAACTTTGAGAGGAATTTTTGAATGACTTACCTCGATTTCCTCATCGGATTCTGAGTCTGTGTCTAAGTCAGACTCTGATTCTGAGTCCGTGTCTGAGTCAGACTCAGATTCTGAATGTGCCATCAAGCATAAATTTCCATGCTCATCATTTTCTTTTATTGTTCTTTTCTGGCCATTCTGCTTGTATTTTCTTCCATCAATTTCCTTCCTTTTCTACTCAGCTTTTGAATTTCTTGACCATAAAGGCAAGTTCTTCATCGTTCATGTCATTTTCTGAGTCTATTTCATCAAAAACAACATTAGATATTAAAGCAATGGACTTCTTACCTTCGGGATCTTCATCGTTGATTTGTTCCACTTCATAGGATTGAAGAGTGCCGATCAATTCATCAATGGTGAGTGGCATAATCCTTTGAGTCTCCCGGATTGAGGTCTTGACATGGTTCCAATCCTTTGAGAGACCTCGCAAGAGTTTGTTGACCTTTATTGGCGAAGAAATTGGATGACCTTGATATGCCAAACTGTTTACAATTTCTGTAAAACGATTGAACATATCTTCAATCGACTCTCCTTGCTTCATCTTGAAGGATTCATATTTGCCGAGCAGGAAGTTTACTTTTGTCTCTTTTACACGATCGGTCCCTTCATATGTAACATGAAGTCTATCCCAAACTTCTTTTGCTGTTTCACATGAAGGGATTCTATTATATTCAGTAGGAGACAATGCGCAATATAAAGAATAAATAGCTTTTGCATCAAGCGCTTCTCTTTTGGACATCTCCATCCGAGACATAGGAGCGGGGGGTTTGCTTTCTTTGTC
Organism: Eucalyptus grandis; assembly: GCF_016545825.1. Classification (NCBI taxonomy): domain Eukaryota; kingdom Viridiplantae; phylum Streptophyta; class Magnoliopsida; order Myrtales; family Myrtaceae; genus Eucalyptus; species Eucalyptus grandis. Next base: position 59,645,548 of record NC_052616.1, on the reverse strand, counting down.
TTTGCCATTCTTATTTGATGTAGATGCAGCAGTGGGATTGATTCCTTTTTCCACAACATCCCATTGCAAGGGATCTCTGGATCTTAAGAATGCTTTCATTTTGTTCTTCCACACGTTGTATTCTTTTCCATCAAAATATGGTGGCCTTGTGTTGCTTTGCCCTTCCATAAGTCCTGGTGCCAAGATACTAGCCATAAAGAATCTTTAGCTCAAAAGTAAAAACACTTTTATAAACCGAGCACTTGGCTCTGATACCAATTGAGAGTGCTAATATGAACACCTAGAGGGGGTGAATAGGTGTATAAAATAAACCTTGGCAAATATATGCGGAATAAAATAAACTTTGAGTAAAACAAAGGAGTTAAGGAAGAGAATTAGGACACAAGATTTATAGTGGTTCGGCTTAATCCAAGCCTACGTCCACTCTCCCACGCTAACAGACTTCTTGGCTGGATTCGACTATGCAATCAACAAGAGATTACAACTTTGAGTGCAAACACTTAGTAGTAGATCACACTATCTCACTAAGTCACTCTTTTGGTATTTCTCTCACGATCACAAATGTTTAAGCTCTCCAAAGACAAGTGTATGATCGAAGGTTGCTCAGACTTTGGAATTATAAATTCTACGCTCTATCTCTTACTTGCTCATCGGTCCATGATCTCCTTAAATACTCCTCCACTTCCAAACTACCCGTTGGACAGTATCCTGAGAATCGTCTTCCAATATACCCATTGGACAGCTCTGTATCTAGAAGATTTGGTAGCCGTTGAGTGACAAAGGTAGAATCCCAAATTGATTCCGATCGCCCATACAAACGAAATATTGGTTTCCATAAGTAAAGCTTCTTCGTATAGAAAGATCTTGTCTTCAAGATCCAATTGTCAATCAATTAGATTGAATCAATCGAATCAATCAAATCAATCTTGAGTCAATCACTAGCCGTTATATGATTGGGCTTGAGTTATGTTTCATCGAATATGGATGTCCAATATGAGTCGTAGACTTTTACAAACTCGGGTCTGAACATCTGCTTCTAAACAGATTTAGTTTTAAGGTTTGGGTTCAACTTCAGCATAAAGTCTGTCTTCTGGTTCATCATTCACGTTCAGTCTTGAATTAGTCGAGTGAGCAGATCTAACATTTGCATGGTCCGGGTCTTAACCATTCAATGGGTAGCCTTCGATTTAACCACATCTTGCGCAGGTTGGTGATGTCAGCATGATATCAGCCCTGGCATGTGGAGCACACGCTTGCTTTGATGAGTGTGCGTGGGAGCGCATGATCACCACATGTCGACACTATAGCATGCGCTGACACCATCGCAGCATGTGGTGGCACGTGTGAGCATGTGCCACTTCCTTGGTGGTGTGTGACCACTCTAAGCGTTCATCTCAATGAGCTCGTTCCATTTATGTGATCAAAATTAATTTTTATTGCATGAAAAGTCACGAAAAAAAAGGGGCCAAATCTGTACATTTGAGTTCTAGGCTATGGTTGCTCTAGTACCACATGTGAGTTGTGAAAACATTTCAAGATATTCATAACTAGAATTAAGAACACATGTATAATCAGTAAAGAAATTTATGCATCAGATTTGGAATCCATCATTTTTTATGCGAAATAACGATAATCCAAACTCAAGAGCTTCTCCTTTGTTCCCCTCTATATTACTAGCTCAATAAGACTGCCCATCACCTTTAATGTTCACTAGTATTCAATAAGCGCTCCTTATTTAAGGATAATTATGTGTCGGGTTAAAAAAAAAACCTGAGCACCATTTATAAAGTTTTCAATTAGGCCCTCTCATCATTTTCTTGGCTCAACTTAGTCTACATTAGTCAGCCCGGTATTAGATTTATTATGAAATCTTATATCTCATTTTATTAGATCAATCTCATAAAATGATAAATTGTAATATCAATTAATGGTCTAAATTAGAAAAACTCTTATTGCTACATCTCCGTCCTCGTCCCCGTTGGACTGAAGAGGCTCTTGTTCTTCCTCCCGATGATCCTCCTCTTCCTCCTCCTCCCGCTCCATCTCACACTCACCCTTGCCGGTCTCACCTCCTTCTTCGTTGCCTGGCTTTCCATCTTCAAGCTCCTCCTCCTCGCTTATCGCAAAGGCCCTTTAGTGCCGCCGCCGACATCATCACCCCTCTCTTTTCCACTCTTCGTCACGATTGTGTCACTTTCGATCAAGATCAGCCCTTCCGTGGAAAGTGCGGCCACCGAGAATGGCGGCGGCGGTGGGGCCCTGAAGTCACTGGCAAACTATGTCGCAAAATGTCTATTGTTGGTTTTGCTCTTTCCGCTCTACCAGTGGAGTGACTGTGTGCACGAGTAGGTCATGATGTTGGCGTACTCCGTCCACTTGTATATTGTGCTCGAGGTGGCTATGGCGGTGGTCAATGCATCAGCTACCCGGTTCATTGGCGTGTCGGTGGAGCCGCAGTTCGATTACCGTACCTCATTACATCATTGCAGGACTTCTGGTGTATGAAGCCATCCGGTTGGCCTCAAGCCGCCTCGTGGGAAGGCAGTGGGCTCCTCTACCCCCCGTGCTCGCCACTTTCACAGTATCTATCCTCATGCACGAGCTAATCTTCTACTATATAGGGAGGAAGGAGCCCACATGGGTGGTCATGTGGTTCTTCCTCCTCCATGGGGTTGCCGTGGCAACAGAGGTCATAGGGAAGAAGGCGCTGTGAGGCACGAGATGGCAATTGCTGGCAGAGGTATCAAGGTTGTTGACTATGGGGTTCGTGGTGGCGACAGGCTTCTGGCTGTTTGTGCTGCCCTTACTATGGTACGACACGGTGGCGAAGGCGGGGAGAGAGACCATTGCTGTTATTGAGTTTGTGAAAAAGGCTTTGGAGCTTATTGAGATTTATCTCACTTACCATAGTGAGTGGTCGCTTATCATTATGCACAGATTAATCATCCTCTTGAATTGATAAGTGAAGGGATAGTATTGACTCTGATACTATGTTTAAAAGTCGAGCCTAAAAATTAATACTGATAGATGATAGAAGAAGACTACATATAAAGAACAACCCATTGTCAAACGATGTGAACTTCAACATAGTCGATATTTGATTCCGCTCATGAACTTTAGTTTTCTTCAATTCAATCCGATTTCCAAAACTACAGTCGTTTCTAATTCACTTACATAGGAATGCGTTCTAAATAAGTTTCATAAGCTATTTCGTTAAGGAGAAAAGTAAAAGGTATTGCTAGATATTAGGAATTTAAAGAGAAAGCCCGCAGTAATTGGGTAAGTAAATATTTGAATACATCATCAGCTGGCGGGTATTTATTTATTTATTTATTTATTTATTTATTTATTTTTGTTAAATTATAAGCACTTTCTTCCACAACCATTGGGACAATTTCAAGTAGCTTCTAAAGTAGAGTTTTTTTTTTTTTTTTTTTTTTTTTCTTTAAGAGTCCCTGTAATAGACATTGTCCTAAATCAACTCTTAAAGTCAACGTCTTTGTCTCAAATTACCCTCAATCTCACCAGCAGACCAAATATTTGCTGGCTCGGTTTGTTGAGCCATGAGCACATGTGGCTTTCCACGACAATGGTAGGGGCATTTTTCTCCCGAATTTTTGGATTGTAAACCAAATTTTTTTATGGTGTCGATGAATCAAGAGTCTAAAACTAAAATGTGGAAATATATAATAAAATAGGCAAATAAGAGTCTAGAAATATTTGAATTCAAGACCTTTGGATATGATATCATTTTAATATGTCTAACCTAAAAGCTTCGGCCATTATGTTGATGGAGAATATGTGAATATAAGGCCCATTCAAATCCCATGTTGGGGAGATTCAATAACTTTATAATGGAGAGATCCAAAAGGCTACTAATGTGTTTAATAGTTGAGTAATAGACTATGCAGATGATAGAACATGTAAAGGATATTATTGAAGTCTACACTTGGAAGAACCAGAAGACAGACTCTATGCTGGAGCTGAACTTATTCAGATTGTGTCCAGACCTTAAGGCTAAGGGGGTGCATGACAAACCATAATTTTTGTTCCAAAAACAATTTTTCTATTCCAGACTTGTTTTTGGAATGAAAATCCATTTGTTAAAATTACTTCATTTTTCTATTTCTAAAAAGATTTTTGTTCCGAAAATAGGTTTGAAATAGAAATCGAAGTAAAAATTTTCTACTTTTCTATTTTTGGAACAGAAATGAGAAATAAAAATTCATTTCATTGTTCGTCCTTACTACGAACCTGTTGTCCATCCATCGCCGCCGACCACCATTTGTCGATGGTTGTCGCCGCTGTCCACCAGTCGCCGGCCATCGGCCATTTCGTCTGCTGTCTGCCGCCGCCACTGCCGCCGTTCGCCGATTACCGCCATCCAAAATGGAGAAAATTTGTGTCGTTATCAAACGGATTTCTATTTTTAGAGTAGAAATTTTGTGTTGTTATCAAACGGGTATTTTTGTTTAGAAACTCATCTAGAAATAGAAATAGAAAAATCTATTTCTTTTCCAGAAATCAATTTCTAGCCGGAATGGTTATCATTCGCGCCTTAAATATGTTCATAAGAAGAATATGTTCAGACTTACATATAGATTGTAAAGTTTATTTCAGACGGAAGATACTTAAACTTTAGCTCAGACGGAAGACACTCAGACTTTACTTTCGACAGAACACCCTCAAACTTTACATCCAGAACGACACAAGTCCATAACGTGACAAGGTTTAGAATGAAGCATGTCCAGAACAAGACAACTTGACAGAACATAACATAAGCCCCAAACATATAACAGTTAGTGATCTGGTTTGTATTCTACGTCAAGACAGATTTAATTGACTCAATCTAATTGATTAATAATTAGATTTTGAAGACAAGAACTTTCTAAACGAAGAAGCTTTACTTATGGAAACCAAGATTCTGTTTGTATAGGCAATCAGAATCAATTTGTGATTCTACTTTTGTCACTCAATGGCTACTAAATCTTCTTGATACAGATCTGTCCAATAGGTAGATTAGAAGATGATCCTCTAAATACTATCTAACAGCTAGTTTGGAAGTGGAGGAGTATTTAAGGAGATTAAGGACCGATGATCAAGTGAGAAACGGAGCATATAATTTATAATTCCAAAGTTTGAGTGAACTTCGATCATACACTTATCTTTGGTGAGCTTAAACATTTGTGATCGTGAGAAAAATACCAAAAGAGTGACTTAGTGAGATAGCGTTGTTGACACCTAAATTTTGGCGATCTATTTGGTCATTTATTGCATAAAAAATTATGGGTTAATTTTATCCCTGAAAAAAAATTTAATTGCATAGCTAATTTTGCATTTTATTTATTGGACCGGTGGCGGATGAGTCGAATTGGTGTTTTTGAATTTTAAATTAATAGGCCGGGCTAGGCCCATGAAAGGATAAAATTAACCCAAGCCCCGTCGTTATTTTTAATTGATTATCTTGCGAAAAATTAAGATTTGATGCGATATTATGATTTTTGAAAAATTAAAAAAATTGCATTGTAATCTTATTTTTTATCAATAGATGATGAAATCGGGGGAGAATATTTTTGAGCTAAGGATTTTTGTGATTAGGAGGTTATAGACAATCTTTTCGTCAGATGAAATATTCACAAAAGGATTGCATTTTGTCTTGGCCTATAAAAGAGAGCAAACCGTAGAGGGGGTTCACGGCTTCTCTTGGGTCGAAAAAAAAGAAAACAAAAAAAGGTCAGCAGGAGAGTGAGAGAGAGAGAGAAAGAGAGAGAGAGGGGAAAAGGTAAAAGTAAAAAGGTGATTTGACTCCTACTGTTCATCATCTTCCCCACACATTCGCTGCCCCATCCTCTGTCCCGCCGGCTTCTCTTCACCCGCGCCTGCGCTGCGCCGACGCCATCAAACCGCAAGCCGCTCGGACTCTTTCGCCGTCCGACCCGTCGCGCCTCCGCAGCTGTGAGCACCGCCGCGCCCGGCGTCCAGCGACCGCATCTCAGACTGCCCGCGGTGTCGCCCCCTCCCGGCCTCCGTCCGCGAGCACCCACGCCGGCCCCGTCGCCGGCGCTTAGCCGGGTTTCCGCTGCTGCCTCGCCAATCCGCGTGCTCCGCCTCATCTCCGATCCGCGCTGGTTCGTGACACCGGAGCCACTCCTCACCTGCCGCCGCTGCAACTCGCGGAGACCCCGACGCGCCGGCCGTGCGTTGCACCGGCACCGCGACGCCAGCTTCCACCGCACCAGCACCTCTGCCCAGTCGCCGTTGTTGCTCTGATTGCTGACCCACGACGCCGGAACTGAACGCCGAGCCACTACGCACCCGTGGGACAACATCGCTGCGACCCGCTACCCCGCTGTTCGCCGGTCACCGACGCCGCGCCTCCCTGTTGCTGCTGCCGCCCAGTCCGCGCCAAAACTCCGACGCCGGCTGTCTCCTTCGCCCGTGCCGCTCCTGTCTCGCCTGACCCGTGACCAGCTGGGCCTGCCTTCCATCGCGACACCCGCACTCGGAGTCTTCCGCCAGCACCGCCGATCAGTCCGTTGCTGGTCTTCGCCGGAGCTCTGAACGCCGACGACCCAACCTCCGGTGATCCACCGAAGCTGCTCAACCGTGGGTGAAGAAAGCAGGAAAAGAAAAACAAAAAAAGAAAAGGAAAGGGAAATTAGGTAGTTTTATTTTCTTTTTCTATTTACTTTATTTTATTTATTTCTTTTAAGTTTAGGAGTGATCTTTATTTCATGAATTTTGTAGGCATTATCCACAGGGTCTTCCCTAAAATTATTGTAATTATTAATTTGATTCGTAAGATGTTGGATCATTTTTTAATTATATTAACTTTTGGGGTTTGTTGATAGTGTTTTAAGTCTTGATCAATGTAATTATTAATTTGATCCGTAAGAATTCGGATCAGATTTTAGTTATTTTGAACTCCTTGTCGTGATAATTAGGGTTAGGATAATCGTTAATTTGACCTGTGAGACAACATGTTATTTTTCGATTATTTTAATCATTCATGTGATTGAATATCTTGATTGTTTAGATTTAATGATTAGTTGATAATTGCTTGTTTTTTTGAAAACCACTAAAAAATCTAAAAAATATTTGAATTAGGATTCAGTTTGTTTTTGAAATATTTTTGTTATCATGCATATCTAGGATAGGGATTTCAATTTGAAAAATATAAAAAAATGCATTCATTTAGGATTTTAGTTACATGTTTAATTACGTGGCAATTTTAAATTTTGAATTTTAAATAAAAAATAAAAGATAAAAAATATCATGCATATGTCATGTAGAATTAGGGCATGCTCCGCACGTCATTATATATTAGATCAATTACATGTTAGATTAAGATAATATCTTAGTTTAAATCAGGATTTAATGTGACTTAATCCTTAGTTTAAATTAGATAGAATTTTAATCTAGCTAGATCATTTTTTGCATTTTTAAATAGAAATATCAAATGCACGTCATTTAGTTTTTATTAGGTTCATTTTATTAGAACTTCCTCGTCATTAGACTAATTCATTTAATAAATGTCGCATGACATATAACTCGCGTGCTAGATTATATGCGGCATGTCATCTTAGTTTAAATAATTTTGTATGTCATTGCATCGCATTACATGTCATTAAAATTAGGTCATTTAGATTTCATTTAATTATTGCATTTCTTCATGTCATATAGTTTAGGTCATGCTGCCATGTCATATTAGATTATTAACATGCATTGCATAAGTCATGATTTTCATTAAATAAAGTGAAAACAAAAAATTGAAATTGCATGTTAATTAGAAATCATATCTATGGCTGCTGATGTGAATTCTGATTTAACAACGCAGATGCTTTTGTTGCTCCTAGGTATGTTTTGCAATATTTAATTGCTTTCTTGAGTGTTAAATTGGTGGTATGCGCACATGTATAATTACCTCACATGTTAGGAAGTTAAATTAAAATCAATTCAATTGCCAAACATTTTTTTTTAAAATGAAATAAAAAGGTACCGAAAGGGCACTAAGAGTTCCCGAACTCATAAATCTCTGGTTCGTAGGACTAAAGTAAATCTCCCGTTACTTTACTTGGGTTTCTAATCGACCCACCAAAAATAGATTAGTGGCGACTTCTGATAAAAATCAATTTGCATGTTCAGAAATTCAAACTTAAGTCGCGAATTGATATGGGCTTGGGAGAATCCGAGCTAGGCTTAAAGACTTAGTAATCCATTAACCTAGTTTTAGGTGGTGAACCCGCGAAAAAATTAGGTCGCGACAAGCGTGATCTACCATTGAGTGTTTGCACTCAAAGTTATAATTTGTTGTTGATCACACAGCGGAATCCAGCTAGAAGGCTATTAGCGTGGGAGAATGGACGTTATTTCAGAAGTTTGTTCTATCGTATAACAGATTCTGAACATCTACCAGAAATCTGGTGGCTCATTTGTGTTCGTACTAGCACTTTCAGCTTCATCACAGCGTAAACAATCTCTTTGGTCCCTTGCCACAATTCCGTCAAGAGTCTCCTTTCATAGTATTCATGGCCACCTTCAACAGCTTTGCAGGTCCAATGCCTGGAAGCCTGAGGAACTGCACGACTCCTGTGTGAGTCTATCTCGAGAGCAACTTCCTTTCGGGTTATCTAGATCGAGACCTCAGCATTTAACCGAACCTCAATTTTTTGGACTTGAGCTACAATAAGTTGAGGGGAGGTCCTCTCCCCGAACTGGGGATCATGCCTAAAGCCGACACTTTTGAAAGTTATCAGAAATGAGATTGGCGACATGATTCTGAATGAGCTCTGCAAGGATAAATACACTAAAAAAGTCAAAGGTTGTGTACAATGCTCACTTTAGTGCCAAAAGATTTTTTTTTCATATCACCTAAGTACCACTTAAAAAAAAAAACAATCACTCTAAGCTCAGTCGTCGAAAATCCGATGTGACTATATTTTATTAATTTCTCAATTCTATATGGCTCGCTGGCATGCCAAGTTAGCATATAACCCCTTAAATGACATCGCCTAAAAGTTATAAATAATGATCATTTGGGTGCCAAATTTTATTTAAAGTGATCATTTGAGTGCCAAATTTTGTTTAAAGTGATCACTTTAGTGCCGGTCATTGTGAAAAAGCAATCACTTTAGTGTCAAGCATGCCCTGTGAAAATGTCACGTGGATTAGAATTTTTAAAAAATTTACCAAGTCATATTAAAAATTTAATTATAAAGGACATATAATCAATTTGGTCAGAATTTCTTATTATCAGCATTTAAGTGATTGTTTTTTCTTCGATTTAGCACTTAATGAACTAGCGAAAACTTTTAACACTAAAATGAGCGACATACATAAATTTTCACGCTTCTAGTGTACTTATCCCAGCTCGGCAAATTAAGTGTCATGGGCGTGCTCAATTTGTTGTCTAACCATATTACCAATTGATACTGAGACATTTAGGGCGTGTATGACAAAATTCCAAGAATATAAATCAATTTCTATTCCATGGACGAGTTTCTAAGCAAAGACATGCGTTTGATAACGATTCAAAATTTCTATTTCTGAAATAAAAATTCGCTTGATAACAAAATAAAATTTCTATTTCTAAGAGCGGCAACGACCGGCGTCCGGTGATCGACAGCGAGCGGCCAAAGTTTGGAGTCCAATGTCCAGCGTCAAAGTCCAGTGATCGGCAATGGGCGGCTGAAGTTCGAAGTCTAGTGACGAGCGGCCGAAGTCCAGAGTTTGATGTCTAACATTCGACATTAGGAGTCCGGCGACTGGAGGCTGGTGGCAAGTGGCTAGTGGCTGGAGTTCGACGGCAAGTGGCCGACATCTGACGGCCGGTGGCGAGTGGCGGACAATCAGCAGCAAACATCCAGTGGTTAGTGGTGAGCCTCTAGCATCCAATGATTGGCAATGAGTGACTAACGACCTATGGGTGTCCGGCATCTAGCGACTGGTGGTTGGCAACGGGCGGCCGGAGATTGGTGGCCGACAGCCGACCTTCGGTGGCTGGCAATTGATGGTTGGTGGCTAGGGTCGATGGCAGGTGGCTGGCAACCGGCGGCGAGAGTCCAGCATCCCATGGGCGGCGAGTGGGTGACAAGCAATGATGAGAGTGAACAATAAGAAAAATTTTGATTTCTCATTTTTGTTCAAGAAATAGAAAAGCTAAAAATTTTAATTTCTGATTTTTGCTGCAAATCTATTTTTGGAATAGAATTCTATTTTAAAAATAGAAAAATGAAATTGCATTACCAAACAGATTTATGTTCCAAACTTGTTTTAGGTAATAGAAAAACACATAAATAGAGAAACAGAAATGTTGTCATGCATGCCCTTAGGAAACTTCTCCTCTCTTTATCGGCTGAATTTAAGAGAGAATAGGCTCTCAAGTTCTGCCTCAACTCTGGCATCTGTCACGTCTCGAGGACCTTGACCTCTCGTCGAACGAGCTGGGAGGCCCGATTCCGGAACAACTCTGGAAATGCTCGAGGCTGCGAAATCTGGTCCTGGCGATTAACACTTTTAATGGGTCTATATCGCCTCTGGTCAGAAACCTAGGACTGCAAGGTTCCCTGGACTTGAGTCATAACCGCCTCGGTGGCAATATACCTCCACAGATTGCAGAGTTGGCCATGGAGCATCTAGATCTCTCTCACAACGAGCTCTCTGGCAAAATCCCTCCTTCCTTTGCCTGAATGACCAGTTTAACATCGGTCGATTTCTCCTACAATCAACTAGAAGGTCCAATTCCAGATGGTGAAGTTTTCCCCCTCTCTGCCCCAACTGCATTCCGTATCGGCAAGAACATGCGGGGCCCGCTCCGAGGTCTCCAACCATGCAATGCTCAATTATCGGAGAGCACAGTTCGCAAGAAAAGCCACAAATTGTGGATTATACTAGGCGTTTCTTCATCGGTCGTTTTACTCCTGATTGTAGTATTGCTTGGAAAATCCATCCAATCCTGCTGAAGAACGAAAATGTGTAAGTGCGAGAATTGCCAGGCTGAACAGCAGAAATGTTTTCTCCGTGCTAAATCATGATGGGAAAGTCGTCTATGAGGACATCGTCCAAGCGACAGAGGGTTTTGATGATAAGTATTGCATCTGGGAGGGCGGAAGCGGAAGAGTCTGCAGAGCTCTGCTTCCAACTGGACATGCCCTAGCCGTAAAGAAGATTAGGTCCTTGGAAGGCAATGAAATAGAGCAGATCACAGAGAACTTCATCAATGAGATCAGGTTGTTGACAGCAATACAACATCGAAACATTGTCAAGTTCTACAGATTCTGCTCTAGCGGGCCTCATAAGTTCCTCGTGTACGATTTGATCGAGAGGGGAAGCCTAGCAAGCATCCATCCAGCAACATGGCTCGACTGGAGGAGGTTAGCAGAGATCGTGAGGGACATAGCACATGCCCTGTGTTACATGCACAATGATTGCATGCCGCCCATAATTCATCGAGACATATCGAGCTGAAACATCCTGTTGAACACAGTATGAAGCTTTTCTTTCTGATTTGGGCATCTCTAGGATTTTAAAGCCCGGCTTGAGCAATTGGACGGCCATGGCAGGCACATACAGTTACGTCGCTCCAGGTAACTCTCCTCGTGCCTCTTTTACTGTGCTTTACAAGTTTATGCATCATTTGCCATCGTCGCCAGAGAAGTTCCCTTTGGCACCCATTGGATTGATACAGGAAATGCCTTGAGATCATACAAATTGAGCCTGTAATCCTGTGCTTGAAACAGCTTCAATACTATATATTACTCTATGCATATCAGACGTTATTAACTAAACTTGAAAAAGAAGCTAGCTATTCGCAATCGCTATTCTGATGATGGATTTCTCATTGCTTGATGCCAGAGCTCGCACACTCAATGAGCCTGACTGAGAAGTGCGAGGTTTATAGGTTCGGTGTCCTGGCACTCAAAGTGATAATAGGAAAACACCCAGGGGAGCTCGGTTTATCTCTGAATTCCCTGCAATCAGAGCAAAGCATGGAGCTAGAAGATCTGTTAGATGTGCGTCTTCCACCTCCGGCAGATCGGATCACCATGAATGAAGTGAAAGCAATAGCAAAGCAAGCCCGTTCATGTATAGATGTTGATCTGAATAGCAGGCCAATCATGAGAGAGGTGTTGCGGGCACTCCTCGAAAATTAGAACAATCTTCACTAGTCTCAGGCAGGCACGCTCATCGGCGCATTTGTATCTTCTCGCAGTAATCGATTTCGTCCTAGACCCATACAAGTAGGCAAATTTAAGGATTAAATGGGCAATGGAATGACTCGATAGATAAACCGAACATAACGATCATGTTCTCGTTCACATGTAATGAAAGCTTCTCAAGCAAATTAGATAGGCCAATCATGATAATCGAATTCTTAGTAATAGCATGACGAGAGTCAAAATGTGAATTGCCCAAAAAAAAAAAAAATTGAATATAATACGACACGATTCGCTTAATCCATACTGTTTGGGCTCATGGAAGCTCGTCGAGGTGGGACGGGCCAAGGCCAGCAATACGCACCAATCTCTCCTTTGAAAGAGCCCAGCTGTAAATGCCTCCTTGTTTGCCCAGAGCATCCATTGTAAGACGAGTGAAGAGCGAGTATTTTCTGAGAACAGATCAAGGTTCAGTCATCTCAGCACAAGTGTCGGAGCTACTGAACCCGATGAGATAAAACTTTGAGCAAACCAAGGAAGGAGGACAGACATTTAATGGTAGCAGATGGAAGCGAGTGATCAATGCTCTCAAGTCAAAGCCCACAGCGAGAGTAGGAGACTTATTATATGGGCTCGTTTGGTTCGATTTTTGAAAAATGCATTTGTAAAAATGCAAATACTTTTGGATGAAGGAAGTTTTTCGAAATGTAAATAACATTTGGTAAAATTTGCATTGAAAACAACTTTGGCTAAATTACCGTTTGGTAAAATTTGCATTTGTAAATGACTTTTATTAAATTAAAAAAAAAATTTATATATATATTTTTAAGTCTCGGCCACCGGACCATCATATCTGGTTGCCAAACCGGATTTGGCCCTCGGTTGGTCACTGGAGTCGAGCAACCCCAGGTGATGGCCGCTTGAGGTCGCGTGACCTCAGGCCATTAGTCACTTGGGTCACACGACCCAAGCGTCGCCTGAGGTCCGGCGATGGTCGTTGGGGTCGGGCGACCCTCAGGCGGCCATCGCCGATGCGCGCAACCCCTTGGCCGGCGGTCGTCGGCCTCCGATCAGCGGTGGTTTGGAGAAGTTAAACAATACTGAAGACTTGCATACTAAGATGTAACTTCCCAAAGCACCTTTAGAACTACATTGGGCTAAAGGCCCTTGGAGTCCTTTGGAGATGCAATTGCATCTTACCAAAGTTGCCTAAAAAAACGAATCAAACAAGTTTGCATTTGGCAAATGACTTTAGAGCCCCAAATCCCATTCTCAAAGCTGAACCAAACGGACCTATATTGGCAAACAAAGAGAGGATCCTGCACATCACATTGGGTATGTAAAGAGATGGAGAAGATGTCTAAGCTGGCTCTCGAGCCGCTCATAATGCTGGGGGTGCTGTGATCGATGGCCGTCCCTCCTCGGACCATGGCTTTTTCTTCGGATGGCAGCGCCTGCCGGGACTGCATCATGGACCGGCTGAACCGCGGTTGCCCATCGTGCGGGCCGGTTCTCTGCCGCATAAAGCGGTGCTTGTGGGGCGGGTCATCGCGAGCCAAATGCACGAGGAGGTGTGACTGCAAGGGTGGGAAGCCAAAGCTATCCGATTGCAATAAATGCATGTCCACGTACAAGTGCAGCTGTGTGGCCTAGGCTTAATAATTTACCAGAGTTCTTTTACTGTGGGTTTTGATGAGAGTAACTAGAGTTTTAGATTGTATGAATTCTGGTCTCTCTTGAAAGATCATCGGTACTTGTTTGCTGACATATTGGAGTTCAAGCTCTGATTCTTGGGATAAGTACACTAATTGTGTCATAAGTTGTGTACGGCGCTCACTTTAGTGCCAAAAGTTTCTGTCGGATCACTTAAGTGCCAAAAAATTTGAAAAATGCTCACTTTGGTGCCAACTCCGACAAAATTGGCCGAAAATCCGACGTGCCCTTTTTTTTTTTTAATTAATTTTTGACGCCGACGTGGCTCGTCGGAGAGCTGAGTCAGCATCCAAACACCAAAACGACGTCGTTTGGCATCTTTCCCCCAACTTTGAAACCCTAATCCCCAAATTGAGAGAGAGGGAAGCTCGTCTTCGTGTCTTCTTCTTCCTCGAAGACCCACACCAGCAATGGCACCGGCACGGTACCAACAACGCAGCACTAGCGGACAGCACACCAGCAAGCGCAGCGCACCAGCAACCCCTTCGACCCATCTTCTTCCTCCTCCTCCTCCGCCCTCGCCTTCGATTTTTCCTGCAACAATCTCCTCGCTCACCTGGTCGAGCAACTACAATGGTGGCTGAGTGACGGTGGCTAAGCAGCGACGGTGGCCGAGCAGCGACGGTGGCCGAGCGACGGCGGGCAAATGACGGTGGCCGAGCGGCGGAAACCCTAATTTTTCCCCATGTGAGCTAAATGGCGTCGTTTCCATGAAGCCATCCACGTAGGACGGCAAAACGACATCGTTTTCTTAAGGAGGACCGAAACGACGTCATTTAAAGGCCTATCGATTTTTTTATTTAAAAAAATCATTTTGGCCGGAATCTTTCGCTGGAGGCCGGAATCTTTCGCCGGTGGCACCAAAGTGAGCGTTTTTTCTCCGATTTGGCACTTAAGTGATCCGACGGAAACTTTTGGCACCAAAGTGAGCGCCGTACACAACTTATGGCACCATTAGTGTACTTACCCCCTGATTCTTTTAAGCCAGAATTAGGTGCTTCTGAATGTAAATTGCTTACCCAAAATGGAACATGGAGGCATACCGGAATCAACCAGTTCAAATCGGTTGAAGTAGTATGGGAAAGATGTCCAGGAAACTCAAAAACAAGTGACAGATGATTTCATTTCATAGTAAATCGAGTATACGTGATACATCAATATATATCAATCATTATTAAAACACGATCACTTCAATGCCAAACACGTCACATGAAAATGCAACATGGGTTGGATTTTTTTAAATGATATGTCAAATCATATAAAAATATTAATTATAAAAGCCACGTATTATTTTTTTTGGGAATTTTTCAATGTTTGCACTCATTTAATAATTTTTTCTTCGCTTGACATTTAAGTGATATAGGAACTTCTAATGTTCTCCTACCCTACTTTTTCTATTCAAAGATTCACATTCTTAACAAAGTGACTATTTTTCTTTACAAAAAGTGACTAAAATAATTTGGTGAAAAGTTTTAGCACTAAAATGAGCATCATATAAAAATTATGACACTTTTAATATCTTTTTCCATATTTTATAGGTATAAAAGAAAATGCCTTATGTTAAATTGCACGAGTAAGTAAGCGCCATGGTAATAATAACAAATAGATAGATGTCTTGAAAAAATGCAGTAATTAATTCACAAAATAAATAATCCACGCTAGCTAAAATTAATTATCATCCTTGGTCGGTAAAACGAGGCAATGGATAATTGATTCAACCATTAATCGGCTCGGCTTGTATTCACTC
This sequence comes from Eucalyptus grandis, assembly GCF_016545825.1. Classification (NCBI taxonomy): domain Eukaryota; kingdom Viridiplantae; phylum Streptophyta; class Magnoliopsida; order Myrtales; family Myrtaceae; genus Eucalyptus; species Eucalyptus grandis. The sequence continues at coordinate 59,629,933 of NC_052616.1, read as the reverse complement.
TTTCCACGTCAACACCGCAAGTTGGCATGCATTTTTCGCTTTGACGATGGTTATTACTTAGGTTCTTTTACACGTTAAATTGATATAATTATGCCAATTTATGTTCAACGAACTTATTAAGATTGGATAGTAAATGATCCTTTCAGTCAACATCGTTGAGAATTTCACCCCTATTGATAAAATTTAGAGTCATCATCGGCAATGCACAAAATACATTTTGAATCACTTTATTGGACAAAAATACATTATTTTGAATTGAACAAATGCTTCTTAGATTTCGAGCATATGTTACAATCGAAACTTATTAGAATATTGCAAAAGTGCATACTTCGATATAAAACACAGATGATTCATTGCCATTGGGATGTCAATAGCCTCTTGCACTAGCAATGAACTCGAAGCAAACAACATCCAGATTAAGACACGGTACAAGGAGGCATGTCTTTGGGTGGCGGATACACCTTCTGATGCTTTAGCTTCCCGTCTCCAACGATGAGGACTGTGTCCATTCCCCAGCTCGCATGGCGTTCTAAGTGACAGTGCATGAACCATACTCCTACAGCCACCCGTAAAAGAATAATTAGTTAATTATGCATTCATATACAAGATCAATTCATGAAAAACTAATGCCAAAATGGTAGATACATGATAATAGATGCTATTCATTTGAAAACAGAAACGATATGTTTCTATGCGTGTCTACCGATGAAATCATAGTACCTGGATTATCGGCTTTGAATCTGATTGCTGTCCACCCATTTTTGGGGAGTCCGACGGTGTTAATATAGGGCGGATCCACTGTATTATAATCCGATACATAGGAGTCACTAAAATTTCCATCACCCATTCCAACGACGTAAAAGCTATAGCCGTGCAAATGCATGGGGTGATTCTCCGCTGCTCCGAAATTGGTCCCCTGGAATCTTATTTCGACCTCCTCATTATAGTTAATCATCAACACTTCGGTACTCACATTGGCAGCTTCCCCTAAGGCTGAAACATTCCCGGTGTAGTCGAACACGAAAGGTGGTTCATCTGGAAAAGTTTTGTTGTAGACTCCTAGAAGATTGCTGCACACACCACACAAACATAATGTTATAGACACATTTAGATGTCGAATTATGCCTTCACTTTAAGACAATGAAGGTTTTAACCAGTTTAATTGGTTCCATTTGAAGAATGTTTCAACCTGAACTAGCACTATCAGTTCGAAAAAGATATCCAATCCGAACAAATAGGATCAAAATTTGTGGGTCTAACGATTTACGTACTTGTAGTATGCTTGGAGAATGCTAATTGAGGGAGCTGAAAAACTTATGTTGTTCAAGCTTGCCGAATGCATAGAGCCGTCTGGACCGGTACATGTTTTATTAGCAGGACATGGCTGCTGATTCACGGACACCGTGATTGTAATGTTTCTTGTGATGTTGGTTGGAACTGTGGACGGATGTTCTTCACTATTCAAACTCCTCAATTGAATAGTAAAGTTTCCAGCATCGCTCTTATTTGTAAAACCTGGAAGCTCGGGTAACACAGGAGTCTCTGAGCTGTTACTACCGCTGTATTGGAATATCCCCCTAGTGACGTTTTCGTTGGATGAGGCATCGGTGTCCACAAAAGGACTGAAAACCATATAGTAGCGATCGATGGTTTGGTTCGCAGTGACCAAAACATCCATTGTTTGACCGGGAGTTATCATGAGGTACTCAGTATTAAGCGGCTTTAAATAAGCTCCATCCATTCCGACCACAGTGAGATTGTGCTCAGCTATGCCAAAGAACATCTCTTCGTTCAACCCGGCATGTATGATCCGAAGGAGATACGTTTTTCCTTGCACAACTGTTATATTGTACGCTGAATCTACAAAAGGGGAAAAAAGCACACCATATTAAATAGTATTGATGAAGATCCTAAGATTACTCTTGCTATATATCAATCATCATTAATAAATTTTAAAGGCATAACAATTTCGCAAAGATCTCATTTCATTAACTATAGAGTAGTAAAGTCTTATTTCATTACCTTTGAATAAGAGTTTTTCTTTTATATTTATAGCATATATCACACTCACATATATACACTAGAATTAGTACCATTAGAGCATGTATAACTGTCTCCGGGTTGACCATTGATGGTATAGGCCACGGACAAGTCTGGATCGCCTCCGGATTCAAGAGCCTCATCGATTATGTCCTTCGTATCTCTCGCATACCATTCAGCTGCATGCCAAACAATAATTTTGTTAAGAAAAACAATGCAAATTGTTATTTGTGTGTGCGTGTATGCTTGTTTGAGTAAGTGAAAAACTTATTTATGAAATTTAAGGTAGTTGAAAATAGCATACAGAGCACGATTGTGTGTTGCTTGTCAAACTCGTAAGGGTAGTTGGTGTCGTTGACAGGCAAAATGATTATAGGACCATGTATAGTGGCACGTGACCAGTCGCTGTGAGCATGCCACCATAATGTGCCCTCTTCCTCGGTGAGCTTGATTTTTTGAAGGAAGCTTGAGTTCGTAGGGATGGGGCATTGTGTGATGTATTCCGGGCCGTCAGACCAAGGATATCGTATTTGTCTCACTCCGTGCCTGCACATGTGTATAAAATTAGGGGGAAGAGAGAGAAGAGAGAGAGAGAGAGAGAGAGAGAGAGAGAGAGAGAGAGAGAGGGGGGCTGTATTATTACCAGTGGATAGTGATTCCATAAGGTCCTAAGTTGGTGACATTAACGTGAATAGTATCGCCCTTGTGAGCACGGATCTCTGGCCCAGGAAATAGACCGTTCACAGTTATTACACTCCGATTTGTCTCACACAACATCTCAATAGGTGTCTCGTTTAACTGCAACAAAAATCACCCTATGAATCTTAGACCATTATACCCATAAAATAACTAGTCTTATTAAATTGACACAAGGCTTGTAGCCAAACTTTCTTATGGATAAAGACTCCAGACGGGATTGGAAACCACATCCCAAAAGAGTAAAATATATAAATCAGACAACCATAGATATTGTCGGATTACTATTAAACTCTCAAGATGTCGAAATCGTCAGAAAAATTGCATCTAGTTTGGCATTTGAATGACGTAGTGCTCAGCCTTGAGCATACTCCAGGGTTTAGCTAGCTGAGAGATTTACATGTAAAGATCATTGTTGAAATAAGGAGATTCTTGTGTAGAATACACTGATAGGATCGTGGTCAACTATAATGCCTCCGAAAGATGCTAAAACTGGTAGCAATCCATGCTCTTAGTCACTAAATGTTCAGCAAGGGGATGTTGCTACTCACCACGAAATCATAGAAGAGGACTTCGCCTTGAGCCATGCAGAAGAGCAGGGTCAGAGTGACCATAAACCCTAGAAATGTTCCCATCGTCGCTCTCTCTCTCTCTCTCCCCCTCTCCCTGATACAAAAAATCGAACCTGTACTAATCGCTCGATCCAGAACTGAATGGCAGACTTGGGTTATGCTCTGTTTCTTTTTCTTGTGACCTTCCCCTTCCGTTGAAGGGAGCTATTTATAGGAAACTTCTCTCGATGTTTGGTGATCTCAGACCACCGTCTGCCCCCACATGCAAACGAAGTCGCCGTAGGCCCCACAGAGAGACGTGTCCTACGGCATTACAGCAAATGATAATTAAAGAAAATATGAGCATTTGTTAATCAAAGGCTCTCTGTTCAAAAAAAAAAAAAAAAAAATTCAAAGGCTCGTGCTCGTTTTTCCTGTGTTTCCACGAAGAAGAAGATCGGTTGAAGAGCACCGCAGAGGAACAAGCTGATGAACTTCTCTCGACTTGTTTAGTCGTGCCGGCCAGAAAGAGAGAGAAAGGCAAACATTATCTTACGCGCTCGTCAACTGCTTCAAGATCCATTGTTGATTCTTGATACAAAATCGAACTTGTACTAATGCCCATTTAAATATGGCCATCTTATAAAGCTTGTAAATACATTTTTTTACCCCCAATAATGCGTAAATTATTGAAGTAAAGCATTTTTTTTTTTTTTTGGGAATTTCACAGAGTAAATTATTTTCTCGAAAAGAAGAAGATAATGCAAATTGCCAAAAAAATTAAAATTGGAATGTAAAAGCATATTTGGTTCATTTTTCCATGTGTAATGACGGCTTATAGTCATGGCTACTCTTACCAAATTTCTATGAGATCGATCTTGCAGGGTTTTACCTAGACCAAGCTGCCTCAATTCCTTCGTGGAACAGAAGCGCGTAGGAAATCTCTTTTCCAACGTTCCTCTTGACATATAAGCACACAAAGTGGATCCAGATCAGAGACAATACCGTAGCCCGGGAAAACATGTTCGGGAAGCTGATTGCATGATTTGATTAAAGCACGCGGTGCGAATCATTGTTTGACTAGATGAGCTAGCATCTTTCTTTTACATGATTGGACGAGATGCCGGTGGTTAACTTTCTTTGCAGGCTGTCGATCTTCTATGACAAGGGATGATTCACTCACGGCATATTTCAACAAAAACATGGCCTAGGAAATTGAGGGTTTTGTCATTTATCATTGCTTTATAGACGTGAAAGACCCTTTTTCGAGTAATTTAAGTTGATGTCATAAACATTGCCGGCGCAGCATTAGTATCTGAAAAAACCCTGAACCACCATCGCGATAGTAATCCAATTTTTATGAGTGCCCTTCGCTTTGATACTTGGTGATTGCGCGGTATAAATTCCCAACGGGTCATCAATAAATGCCTAACATATGCTTTTGTACTTATGATAAAATGCTACGGTACAAACTATTTCTAGAATGTGAATTTTTGGTATAAACATTGGTGTATATCAATTCTAAAGACTCAAGAAAGTAAATCGAGAAACTCAAGCCATGAAGAGACAGATACCGACTTATTCTGACAATTGCTCATGATAGCATGAGCTACTTTGGATGGCCGATTGACCAATAAATATGAAAGGAAACGAAAATTGTGTGATCCACATGATTAATGTTTCAACCATGAACCTCCATATGCCACATCCATAAATCTTAAAAGGCGTGTCTAAATATTTTTATTTCTATTTTTTCCAATTCTTTTATGATCTTTGACTAGAGATTCATTGAACACCCTCTAGATCTCATGAACTAATTATTTACAATCCTTTGGCCCATGCAAGGGCCCTAATCAAGTGTAATTTGCAAACAATTAGCAGGATTTAGATACGTGTCCTCCAGTTTCTAGCTGAAAATCTCTCAATGCCCAATCAATAAAAAATTCTCTAGGTTTTACATTTTTCTTTTTGCATAATCTAAATTTTGTGATGAACATCTTAGACTTTGTCTTATCCCAAAATATCTAATACCCTCACAATATACAAATTTGACACTAAAATTCACATATAATGTTTTCATGATTTTTTAAAAGTTAAATTGATGTCGACATGTAAACAATTAACATTTTATTTCTTGAGAGGACACCGGTTGTCATAGCCTCTACACCTTGCCGATAGAAACATACAAACACTTCTGATTGCCCCAACATCAACAATCCATCCAAATGAATCATTACATACTAAATATCGTGTATTTTCTCATTTTCTTCTGAGCCGATGAACCTTGGCACGTAATTATCAATTTGGGAGGGTGGGAACATCTTATGTTTGCATCTAAGAATATCTCCCTCATCAGAGTTCTGCTTCGACCAGTGAATCGACGAAGAACAGTAACCAATGTATACGTTTGAGGCGTGGAGACACTCTTCTTAAATTGATGATGTCCCCATGATGTTGCCTCCATAACCGGACAAGATCCTGCTCCTATGGAAGTTTCCTCGTGTATTTCGACACCATTCCATGGTCATGTAACTCACTCCTTAAGCAATCGCTTTTTAATTTACATAATTCCCTGCAATACACAAGGCGTGGTTTCATGCTCGTACAAGAAACCCAAAAACACGTTTCTTACAACACGAGCGCCATGTTGGAACTTCATATTTTCCTCGGATACAGACAATGTACCAGAGCAGAATGGAGAAACAGTGGTGCACCTTTTAATTAATCAACGCGCTACGAAAAATTTCAAAAGTGCCGCAAGACTAATGGAACTTATGGTCATGGCAAAAGAATAAAAAAATACCGGAGCTTAGTAGCAAAGCATATAATAATAAGACATCTTTATGATATAAACTAGAGTTTACCAAGGCAATTATATAAAACGATTTTATTACAACTTGAGAATTTGGATGCAAGATTATTCAAATAATTAGTAGTGTCGTAACTTAATGAACAGCCATGGGCCTCACAAAATGTGAGATTCTAATTAAATTGCAAGGATACTATTCCTCGCGAATATAAAAATAAATAAATAAATAATTCCTCCCGAGTGTTTTGTTTTTGGCATGAAATTTTTACTTTTAGCGGAACCAATGGAGTGGGTTGCTTTCTGAGTATACGAAAGACACAGATGACTGTACTATCACTGATAATAACAATGCGTAGACAAAAATAAAGTTAATTGGGAAGATTGAAAAGGAGCTTCCGTTGTCGTATCATCAAGCTTGTTCTTGTGGAATTATCTTGCATTATCACCTAATAAATCACTGAACAAGGTCATGGGAGGCAATTAGAATATGAGCGTAACAAGGCTAACCGGAGGATCACTACTATCGTGGACTAAATTAACTTGTGGCCTGCACGGAAGTGACCTTGTTCTTTAGTTTATTATATTGTTCCGTGGGAAGACTAGGTAGAATTGATCATGTTGTGTTTCATGTAATAATTATGTTTGCTATGTGGGCACGTTTTTGGGTACATAATGCAGAACTAGACAACGTGAAAGAGATCATGCTGGTGAAAGCAAAACTAATGATTCCGTCCACAGCAGTGAAAAAACCGGATCCTAGAAAGCCAGATCTACTGTAGAAGCACAGGCCTCCGGTTCAGGAAATGGAGGAACTAGGTAGCGAGCCAGCTCACTGGTCACGACTAGGGTTTTGCTACTTAGCAATGGGCATGTAGAGATCAAACATTCCCCCTCTTGACTCAAGCAAAACATTACATGACTTACATATAGATCATGTAGATCAATTTCATCTCTAGCATTGATTAAGCTGGCTCCACAATTAATTGATTGAGATGATATTAGTCTATGTGATCTATAGAAACGTGCATGCAATGATTTTTCTAGCACTATCACAAATGATGGGGTGCATAATAACAAGATAAGTGTTTAAAACATTGTTGTTCTTCATCGGATCGAATAATGATCCTATTTCTAGAATTAGCTCGTGTTTTACCTACTTACACACGTATCAAACGTGCATCGATTAGCTGGCTTGGATATAGATTAAGAGGATTCTAGCTCTAGCACTCTAGATGCATGCATGCTCGCTGTAACCGTTCCCTGTTGATTCCACCCAGACAGATGTAACAAAAGTCGTAAAATTTAAAAAATGTCTCCTTTTTCTACCCAAAAAGAATCTCCTCGATCTCAGCTGGTCAAGGACCCCCTTTTTCTTCGTCGAATTTATCCATCATATAAACAATGGTAAAAAGGTTAGCATCCTATTCTTTATTATATGGGCACGTGGTACATATGCAACTCAATTATTGATTCAGACGTGTCACGAGTTGAATAATTGATTTCTTTTCAGACAGAAGGGGCGGCACTTGAAGAACAGACTTGCGTGAAAGAGGAATGAAGGCACATGCTGAGAGCAGTAGAATCATTGTCCTTGTGTCCATGGACGTTCGCAGTACCAAAATTAGACGAGCAAGGAGAGGGTTTCGTGTGCCAAAGAAAGGTTCATGACAAAGAATAATGGAGATTGGCATATTGGAGCCTATGGTGTTTTTAGCATTGTCCCGCCAAACGTAATTTTATCTGAAATTATAAATCGAATAAATACTACCACTTCGAAAGCATAACATGTTTTAAGGATATCAGTTAGTTCTAAAAAAATTAATTTCGTCAATTCAATTTCAAATATTCATGTGAAATTTCAATATAATCATTCTGGCCAATTTCCGTCGGAAATCGCCGACGAGGTGATATGCCACGTAGGATGGCCGGTAATGACTGGATTGTTATATTAGTAATTTCCGGTGAAAATTGATAATAAAAAAAAGACTACACTTAAATTTTGGATAAAGATTTAGGATTAAATTGGTTATTTTAAAATTATCATTGAAAGAACTACCCCGGAAGGAAGCCCAGAGCCATAGGTCTTACATAGACTTACTTGCTGGACTAGATATCCAAGAAGCCTGCGTCAGGTAAATAAGCTCGAAACAGTAAAATAGTCCTCTATATCTATTGCACATGGGTAGAGTTCATAAAGGTTGTTTAAAAGGGGAAGGACGCTTGATTTGACTATTCTTGTGGGGACTCTATGTAAGACTTACGTGATACAAGGAGTGAGAAGCCATAGTACACAATCCAACACATGCAATAATGGCTTATGGATTTTGCGGTGCACGCGCACTCCAGTTAGGGATACATCGGCTACACTACTCGACATGAATAAGTGAAATGGAGTAGCACAAGAAACTGAACTGGTGGAAAACAAGACAAAATGCTTACCTTCTGGTTCCCTAGCACAGTGCAACCAGTTGATCGATATGTGTCAATTCGAGAACTTGTATAATTGAGAGTAGGAGGATATTGAGAAGCATGATGTGTCGTGGTAAAAGCAAGGGAAGAAGGGAGCGAAGAAGATGTATGACTTCATTGCATTTATTCACCAACTAGAGAACTAAGCAGTACATGTACAAACACTGAGGAGCATAAGAAGTACTGCATAGTACAGGGTACCATCCATCACCGTCACAATAAGGCATCGAGAATTATTAGCTCATGTCATATATCATAGTAAGCAATTTCTAGGGTTTTAGGTGAGAATGGAGAGCAAACCCCAAATTTAGGGTTTGTCTTATAGGTTGACTTTAAGAATTATCGTCCGTTGGTCGTTTCTATTTAGCAATTTTTTTTTTTGATATATATTCTATACATGAAAATATTTTTCCATGGCAACTAGACATCACCAAAAGGAGAAAGGAAACCATCTATTTTATGTGCATAATTATATTGTTCCATGACAAAATAATACGAATTTTTTATCCACACTAGTGGATTACAGTAAGTCCTAGTAAATGTTAACCATTTGTTGGTAAATAAATCGGTATATGATTTTTTTTTTTGACTTTTTTTTTCCAAGTAACTTGTTAGTAACTATCATGTAAATATTTTTGTAATTATCATGTAGATATATTTCCTGAAGCGTTTAATGTTTTACATGCAATAACTAAAACTATCTAGATATAATTATTAAAACTTATATCAAAATGACATGCATTATATGACATGAGCCTAATTAATTCTAGGTGTACCTGTTATCTAAATGAAACCTAGATAACAATTTTATTTGTGACATATTTATGAAAAATATGTATTATGCTTTTTACCAAAAAAATAATAATATGTATTAGGCTAAATCTATGTGCATTCTAAAACTAACATGCATCTGCCCTAATCAAAAGACCACAAGAATTACATGCGCTAAGCTCTAAATATGCGTGAGACAGTGACGACCAATGATGATTGATAATATCATGATGTATTGAAATACATGTTAAGTTTAGAATTCACCATATCATTGATAACATGATATTTCAAGGCCATCAAGTTTCAACTAATCAAATCAATCATATCAAATCACGTGAAGAAAATATTAGGGTCTGACGTTAGTATTTAAAGGTTCAAAGCCCTAATATGTATTGACTAATGCAAGAAAATAAAACAAGCGGAATCAAAGTAAAGCATGGCAATGATAAAGGTCAATCAATCATAAATAAGCATACTGTGAGATTCGACATATGAAGACTTATTAGAAAAGATAATGATTCTCATTTAAGTTGATATCAAATGGCATGGTAGGAGAACTTGAATTTCCCAAAAAAATGTTTATGTATTAAGAAAATTAATGAAAAGTTGAGCACATACGTCAAGTTGCACCCAAGTACATGAAATCTAATTGTCTGATACTCAAGCAGGAACTCCATTTAAGCAATCACTTCCTCACACCACGCAATTGCATCTAACACAACATGGCCAGCTGGAACAAATCATGCTCAGGAGTCACATACAAGTAAATGTCAATCAATTCTTAAAGGCACTCGTGATTAGGAATGAAATTTAATCATCAACGACCGTAATTCTCTAATTGAAACTTAACATATAAATTAATAACCTTGAAGACCTGAAGTTTTTTTTTTTTTTTTTTTTTTTTTTATCGAAAAAGCTGCATTTCATTTCAATTTAAGTAGAGAACATAGAACATGATCCCATCTTGGTTTCAAAACAAAGAAAATCAAACAGTGGTTGTGGTGGGCTCGAAACCCAATTGTTCGGGAGGCGATGGTCGAGCTGGGCTTTAACAACCCAATCGGCAATTTTGTTTTGTTCTCTAAAGCAATGGGTAATTCTTATGTGAGGTGAAGAAGACATAGAGGCCCGGCCCATTTCAATTTGTGCTGCAATGTCCCATGGTACTTGTCCTTCCCCCAACAAAGTGTGAATTGCAACAGAAGAGTTAGATTCAACAATTGTACTTTCACTTTTACCTTTCCCCTTCTCTCATTCGTGCACAAACTTCATCCCCTCAAGTAGAGTTAGGGTTTCAGCTTGGAGTGCAGATTGCACTCTAACTTGGCATGCGAACCCTCCGAGAAGAACACCATCCGCGTCCCTACATACACCCGCAATCGATCCTCTAGATTCGCCTACGGAAACCTCCATCGATGTTAATTTTCAGCGATTTTGGTGCGGGGGTTTAGTTCATCGCGCAGGTATGGTCTCTCTCCTCACGCACTTCCTGTTTTGAGTTCCAGATTTTGAATTCTTCACTTCCGAGATGACTCCCTGCGGATCTAGCGATTTCCCTCTGAAAATGGCCTTGTTTCTTGCTTTCCACATGAACCAAAGTAGTTCAGCAACTTGCTCGAGGGGTGGTGCTTCTGGTAAGGCTCGCTTGTAGTTGAGGATCCACCGATCTATGATTGTTTGTCCCTTTCTTTGAACTGGTATATTGATGCGTGGGTCTGACCAAATCTTGGTTGTCCAGGGGCAGAGCAAGAACATATGTTCCTTTGTTTCGGGGTTCTTTTTACAGAGCTAGCAAGTCGACTCAAGTGCAATTTTCCTTCTACTTAAGTTTTCTAATGTAGGGAGCACATTTTGACAAAGGGTCCACATAAAAACTTTTATTTTCAGGATAGTCTACAAATTCCAGATTTTGCACCATAGTTCTCTTGGCTTATGGTATGAAGTTGATGCTTCATTGTGTGCTAAATTGATCTCTGCTCTCCTTAGTTGATTATACCCACTTTTGACTGTGTAGTTGCCTGATGTTGTTGCATTCCACACTAGTTTGTCTTTTACACTTGTAGCTAGGATAGGAATGGCCAGTATTTCATCTGCAATGCTGTCTTCAAAAGTGTTTTGTACTATATCTTCTTTCCATGAGCCAATCTGCTTGTCAATTAACTCGTTAACACGCTCAGGGTCTTCTCTATTAGCAAGTTCCGATTAGTATACCCCGCTTTAGCCATTTATCCTGTCGTATTCTGACTGATTGTCTATCACCCACTAACCATTGGGTCAATTCTGAGATAGCTTCCCTCCCAACTAGGAGACTTTTCCATCCCCATGAAGCTCTTTGCCCCTATTTTGCATGCCATAAATCTGTTTTAGGAAAATATAAGCCTTTCAAAAGTTGGATCCATAGTGTAGGAGAATTTTCCGCTAGACGCCATGCTTGCTTTCCTAGCATAGCTTTGTTGAATGTAATGAGGTCTCTGAAACCCATACCGCCATGATCTTTTCTCATTTTCATTAGATTCCAACTTTTCCAGTGAATTCCAGCTTTCCTTTCATTATTTTTCCACCAAAAGGAAGCTATCTTTTGTTCTATTGCTTTGCAAATAGATACCAGGATTTTGAATATTGACATTGCATATTGTGGGATAGCCTTAACTACTGCTTTCAAGAGGACTTCCTTTCCTGCTTTAGACAACAAGTTTTCCTTCCATCCTTCCAGCTTCATATTTACCCATGCCAAAATCCATGTAAACATATGTTTTTTTTTTAACTACCCCAATCAGAGGGGATACCCAAATATTTCCCTGTTTTGTCGATCTCTGAGACTCGCAGCTCCCTTGCCATATTCCTTCTTAAACTTTGTGGACAGCCCGCACTAAAAAGGATCCCTGATTTGTTCAAATTCACTAGTTGCCCAGTAGCTACACAATATTGATTCAACACCTCAGCTAGATTTTGACACTCACTAATCTTGCCATCTAAAAAGAAAATAGAGTCATCTGCGAACAGTAAGTGTGATAGTGTGGGGCAGTGGCTATTTAACTTAATACATTTTAGTCTTCCCTCATCAACTGCTTTTTTCAACATTAAAGATAAGACATTCACCATAAGTATAAAAAAAGGTAAGGGGATAGAGGGTCTCCTTGTCTAATACCTCGAGCTGGTTGAAAATAAGGTAGGGAGTCTCCATTTAATTTCACCTTTGAATGAGGTAGTTGTGACACATTGCATGATCTCGAGTTACCCATGTAGTGCTAAAACCCATTTTCTTCATGCAAGCTTCAAGGAAGTCCCATTCAACTCTGTCATAGGCCTTCTTCATGTCTAGTTTGAGCACGGCTTGGAATTTATTCTTTCTTTTCCTGATTCTGAATTGGTGAAGGACCTCTTGAACTATGAGGATGTTGTCTTGTATCTGTCTTCCACTAACAAAAGCGCTCTGTTCTATTTCAATCAAATCAGGAAGCCATCTCTTAAGACGATTGCCAACACTTTTGAAATAATTTTATAAGAAAAGTTACAAAGGTTGATCGGTCAGAATTGGTCTAATTTTTTTGGGTTTGAGGCTTTAGGAACAAGTGCAATATGTGTTATGTTCAGATTCGAATTTAGGCATTTAGTCTCCAAGATGTCGTCTACCATTTCCATAATTTCTGTTTGAATATCTTTCCAGTGATGATGATAAAATTGACCATTTAATTCATCTGGTCCTAGGGCTTTTAACGCACCGAGTTGAAAGATAGCTTCTTTGACTTCCTGTAGCATAATTTTTGCTGTTAGAGCTGTATTCATCTCTTCCGTCACCATAATAGGCATTGGTCAATGATGGGTTGGATATTGCGAGGTCCCACCGAAGTGTACAATTCAGAGAAAAAAGCTAAAGTTTCCTCTTTTAGTCTTCCTTCATCCTAGGTCCACTCTCCACTGGAGACTTGGAGCATAGATATTATGTTCCTTTGCCTATGCTGAATAGTGGTAGCATGAAAATATTTAGAGTTCCTATGCCCGCATTTTAGCCATGAAACTCTCGATCTCATCCCCCATAACATTTCTTCTTGCTTCCATAACAGTTCTATTTTTCCTTTTACCTCTTGTACCCTCTTTCTATCATTCTCAGCCTTTTGATTATTTGTGATGGCTTCAAGTTTACTTTTTAAGTCTCTGATTTGAGTTTGTGCATTGGAATAATTTTTGCTCCATACCTCCAAAGATTTTTCACTCCAAGATCATTCAACACCATATTTACTTTTTCCTCATATTCTTGATCTTCCAACTAGAAAGCTTCAAACTTAAAGCACCTCTTTATCTTCCTCCTTTCAGCCATGAGTGATACTAATAAGGGACAGTGATCTGAACCTATTGTCGAAAGGGTAAATACTAAAGCTTCTGGGAAGGAAACCCTCCATTCAATGGTACATAGGACTCTGTCAAGTTTTTCTTTTATAAATTCATCTCCTCCCGGTTGTTTGCCCATGTAAACGCGCAGCCTTTGCCTTCTAATTCCATAAAAGAACACTCATTTACAATTTGTCTAAATGCTGCCATTCTATGATACTTAGCTAATCTTCCTCCTACTTTTTCCCAGTGGTATAGAATTTCATTAAAATCGCCAATACAAATCCATAGCATAGAATTGTGGGATTTAATATACTTCAATTCCTCTCATAACAACACCCTTTTTTTGGAAAGTATAAGGGGCATGCACAAACGTACTCCGCATCACTATTAGTTGCATTTATAAAATCAGCTGAGTATGATTCAATTGATACCTGAATTTCAGCATTCCACATTAAAGCTAGCCCGCCTACAGTCCCAATTGGGTCCACCACAAAGTGATTCTGAAACTTTAAGTTCTTCTTTAACCTCACAACTAGCTGTTCTTTGTTCTTCGTCTCCATTAGGAACACTAAACTAAGCCTATTTTGAGCCACTAAGGCTCTTAGTTCCCAAATTGTCAGGGGATTGCCCAACCCCTGACAATTCCAGCTTAATATGTTCATTGGTACCTAGGTGGCTTATTAGGGCTAGCCACCAAAGCCCATGTGCCCTCTCTCCCTTCTCAACTTGGATTGGGGTCTCTAGGAGTTGAGTCTCATCCAAAATCTCCTGGTCTTGCTTCTCATTGCCATAAGGACTGAACCTTTTATGTTTTTTGCTTGTGTGCCTGGCTACTTTTCCTTCTTTTCTTGGATACAATCCCTTTTGGATGTTCTGTTTGAGAGATGCAGAAGAGGGTTCATTTTCTGGCCATGTTAATAACAGGAATGAAGAGCTTGCCTTTCCTTGTACATCTCCTGGTTTTTCATTTTCCATCTCTTTTCTTTTTTTCAGGTCTATCCATGCGGCTGCTGTTTAAAGGGAGGTGCTAGACAATATCCATCTAGCTTGGATTCTCTTGAGTTTCAGGTACAACTTCTTCTACTACACTATCCTCATTCATATCTTCATAAAACATCTTCCATATAGGGCTAAATTCTTTAGCTTATGCCTTCAACCAATACCCAAATCGTAGCTCATTAATTCTCTCAAGGTCAACTTGGTTTTCAGCACAATTAGTAGTGTAATGTCCCAATTTTCCACATGCATAGCAAAAATGAGGAAGCCTTTCGTATTTGTATTCCAACCAAAATTTTCTTCCCACTCGTTTAACCACACTTCCTTGTTTTAAAGGCGCAAAGAGATCCAACTCAACTTTCACTTTCCCTAATACAAAATTTGCAACACCTTTGGGTTCCACTTTGATCTCTAACACTTCTCCAAGATCCTGCGCAATTCTCCTAACAGCTTCCGCATTACGCCATTCCACTAGAAGGCCGAGTATGTGGACCTAGAAAGCCCCTTTTGAGAAATTGTAACAGCGAGGGGGGGGTATTTGGTTTCCATGGTTTTAGTAACAGACAATGATTAGCAAAGAACAAGGGCCTCCATTCAACACACGTTTTGAGTCCCCTTCTGTTTTGAAAGCAAATAAAAACAATCCCTGCTCCAAGTGGGTAATATCAATACTTTCAATTTTCCAAGCCTTCTTCATAGTACTCTGAAAAGCTTGAAAATTAACATTTGGGTTCATAAATAGCTTTCCTATCAACATAGCTTGGCAATCTTTTTCCTACTCACTAGTGTCAATATCCTCCAGATCAATTATATCATCTTCTGACCACATATCTCCCAACCTCTTGCAGAAAAGTTCCATCCGAGGATCTGCTCCTTTGTGTTCCATGGAGGCGGAACACTCTAGTAAGCAGTTGAAGAAGGTAGTAAAACAACCACAAGCATGCTCGACAATGCCTTAAGACATGTTCTTAACACTTTAAGGGAAGAGACCAACCTAGAACAATGGATAGCATTTGATACCAATATGAAAATGGTGGGTGTATTGCGCCTGTCTTATCGTAACCATTTTGAAGCTGTATTGATCATCCCTTCATCTTAGACAACTTACATAAAGTCGGATTGAAGCGTGATTCAACAGCTGGGAAAGGGTTAGGATTTTTGTAGTGTTGGATATATGAATTGGATGATTTGTGGAAAGGGGTATTAAGACTGAAATGGTGGATTTTGTAGAGCTTTGGATTTGGTTTTAGTGGAAAAAAGTAAAAAAAAAAAAACTCATTTTGTGAGAAGGAGCATGAACACGCCATGGATGACAGCCCCAGGTGAATGTAACAATGCTCGAAGAACTTCCGTTCTCACAAGGAGGCTCGTTGGGAAGGGAATCACAGGGAATGGAAATAGACTGAAGTGGAATGGTGGGTGTTTCGATTAGGGTTTTGATTAGGGAGTAAAGGAGCCATTGCCACATCAAGCGTGGAGAAACTCTTCCCGCGAGAGAGAAACTCCCAAAACGGGAGAGACGAGCTGCAGGGTTAGTAAAGAGAAGTGAAGACCTACAGTTTAAAGATTTGGACTCTTTCCATGATTTCTCATAACTCATCAATTTTTTATTTTTATTTTTTGTTTTGGACTGCTTCAGATGTCCATTGCCCACAGCACTAACCATCAAACAAAAGAGCTCTATCAAAACTAGGATAGATCTACACAAGGCAATTTCACCGAAAACATGGAGACTGAGGTCCATCACTTTGTCTTCGTCTGGATCTCTGTTGTCACAGCCCTCATCTATTGTCGCTACTGTAAGCCACGAAAGCAACATCCCAAGATCTCTATAATTAAAATCAAGAACATATGTATCAAGTAAAGAAATTTACACACCTGATTTGGAATTCATTGTTCTTAATGCAAAATCGACGATCCAATCAAGAGCTTCTCTTCCATTACTCGATGTATCACTACCTCAATGAGACTACTCCTCACCCTTAGCATTCATTAGCATTTAGTAAAAGCTCCTTATATGAAGATTATTATGTGTTAGGATTAGATGAGAAACTTGAACACTATTTATAAAATTTTCACCTAAGCTCTCTCATCATGGGCTAGGTTCAACTCAACCCACACAAGCCAGTCCCATATTAGACTAATTAAGAAACCTTCTATCTCACCTTATTTGATCAATCTCATAAAATCATAAATTACAATATAAATTAATGTAGCTCATATTAGAAAAATTTTACATTCTCCAATTTAGGCTATATTACTTGAAATTGCATGTGTGCACCTTGGTCTAGAGATAATCTTTAATGGCCAATCCTATCCCATAAGGTTTAAAATACCGAATCATGGCAATAACTAATGTATACACATAGAGCCTTACATTATCACAAGTGTTTTCAACTCTACTAATATGGATTTCATATGGTAAAGTGGCAAGTGGATAACACCTCTTATAGAGAGTAATAGTGTCATTCTCTTTGTCAGTTATCATTCTTTTTACTTAAGTGTCACAAAAACCTTTGCAACCAGAGAATATCTTTATGGTTCCCATGAACATACATATGTCTTATTATTATGGTTAACATTTCTTTATGTATAACAAGACATATCATTAAGGCTAATAACGAGATGCTCCTAGCATTTACTCAAGGTTCATACAATACCTTGAGAATTTCAACAAATATATGTATTCAACTCGATAACAATGCATTTATAATTACTTTATTAAATACAAAAAAGTTGACATATATCACAATGTTACTAAATGTAACAAATACAAATCTAAACTTTATTAGAGCAAAACTAAAACAACTCTCATTAAATAACATCACCTCATGATGCTCCTAAACTCATGTTAATAACATGTCATTCAAGAACACTAGGGCGAAGGCTTTTAAATTGTGGATATACAACCATATTATCTGTAGAAATATGTTATATTATAACATTACTATTATGTACCCTTATTTTTTGGTTAAAACATTGACCGCTATATGTTTAGATCTCTTGAGACATCTGTTGTTGTTGTATAAACAACACTGCATAATTATTATCTCAATATAATAGTATGAGTCTATCCACAAAGTCAATATAGTCAACTCCCTAATGAGGTTTCAGAGCCAAATAACTCGAATAATAGTCGAAAAGCATGTAACAAACTCTACTTACATGGTAGAGGATGACAAAAGTTTTTGTTTCTTGCTTTTCTATGATACTGTACTTCCCACTAACATAAAAATGCATTGTGTTGTTGACTTCATGTCATCCTAATAGTCAACAAAGTTTGCATTAGAATATCTTACTAGCTATAAGACTTGAACATGTCTGTAAATCAACATATAGTTTTTTGTCTTCTTTAAATATCTCAAGATCTTCTTAGCAACAACCTAGTGATCATATCTTGGATTTAACTACTATGTGCCAAGAAGTCCTATCGCAAAAGTGATGTTTGGTTTAGTACAATTTAAGCATATATAATACTTTCAAGTGCACTAACACAAGGTATATCATCCAATTTGGTTTTCTTAATGTTTGAATGAGGATATTGTGACAGATTCAGTTCATCACCCTTAATGACAAGAGCATTCCTAGCTTGTAGTGATGTATACTGATTTTTTTAAAATAAAAAATATGATTACCATATATCCTCTAAGACAAACCTAATATACAACAAGAATGATCCTTATAGATCTCAATGCCAAGGACAAAAGACACCTCATCAAGGTCCTCTATGTTAAAATTTTTCGATAATATCTACTTTGTCTTATGTAGTGATTCAAAATCACTACATGAAAGTAAGATATCATGTACATAGAGTACGAGAAAATTAAATTTCTTCCACTAACATTGCAGTATATATACCGATTTACTTTGTTCTCAACAAAATTGAATAGATTGACAACACTATGAAACTTTAAGTACCATTGTCTAAAATTTGTTTGAGGCCATAAATAGACTTTTTAGTCTATACACAAGCTTATTTGAATCATCTGCTACAAAACCTTCAAGTTGCACCATATATATCTTTTATCAAGGTCTTCATTTAGAAAAATAGTTTTAACATCCATTTGGTATAACTCCATATTAAAATGAGCTATTAATGGCATATTCACTCTGAAAGAATCTTTATAAAATATTAGAAAAAATATTTCTTCACAATCCATTCATTCTTTCTGAGTGAAACGCTTGGCTACCAATTTGGCTTTAAACTCCTCAATCTTTCTTTAGAGTCCGTTTTAGTATTGTATACCCATTTATAGTTGATGAGCTAGTGAACATCAGGCAACTCAACAAATTTCCAAATACCATTATGTTTCATATGGAATATAAACCACATTTCAACAAGATCCTATCTTCAAGTTTCATTTCACCTTTAAGGTTAGATCTGGTAAGGCCGAGCTCCCCCAGCCACCGGCGAGGCTCGGCCTCGCTCGACTAAGGCTGGCCGACCTTGCACTGCCTGAGCGAGGTCAAGCCTCGCTAGTGGCCTGGCGAGGCTCGCCTAGCCACCGAGGCCACCGGTAAGGCTCGGCCCGCTCCTAAATCTAGCAAGGCCAAGCCTCGCGGTGGCCTAGCAAGGCCCGGCGAGCTCACCGGACCTCGCCCACCGATCGCCAGCCACCACCGTGGCCGATGACCGGCCACCAAGGAGGAAGAAGGAAAAAAAAAAAAAAAAAAAATATTAAAAAAATAAAAAAATTAAAAGAAACAACAAAATTATACAATTTTACCAAACGCATTTCTATCCCGGGAATATGAATTTTTTGTAGTTACTAAGCACATTCTTATACTCAGAAACTGTTTCCAAGATTAGAAACAAAAAAAAAAATCATTTCTCATCAAAAACAGTTTCCGAATAGAATTGTTACCAAATGCGACGTAAACATCCAATTCTATCATTTGTAAAGGCATTGATGTATCAATTAAGGAAAAAAGAATACAGAGGATATCAAATCAAGAAGAAGTAAAAAAAAAAAAAGAAATATAGTGATAATTTGATTTCTTGTCGCCATAATAAATTGGGAAGAAAATCTAATTTCTTTCTTCGTCTTTACAAAAATAAAGAAATAGAAGTAATTAATCATGACACATTCACTAAAAAAATCCTTTTGTAGCTAATCATTTTTTCATAGGCGAATGACAAGAATTGGACCCTCGCATGGTGGATTCACAATCCACTAACTTGATCTACTTGGCTATGTCTACCCCCACTATTTCTTGTATTTAATTTGATGCCTCCATGTTATTCTTCTTTGATTGATAAATCAGTACCTTTAACTTGTACGTACATATCTAGAGGGAAAGCTAGATTATCGACTAATATCAAACTATACCATGTGAAGGTCAAACCCTAGCTCGTTCTACGTCACATGGTATGCATTTGTCATCTTGCAAAATCGAACCTTGTTGAGAATTCTATCCGAATGGTTTTCAGGTCATGTTGATTTATATATTGAAAATGGGTCTTGTCGGTAATTATTAAAAGGCAGCAGTTAGCTCGTTTTCAATTTTATAATATTTTCGCACTTAGAGAATTTTGGGGTTGTGTTTAGGGGTGTGCAAAAGAACCGGAACCCACTCAGATTGCATGGAACCGAACTAGAACCGTCCGGAACTAGTGGTTCTTGAGGGAATTGATCCGATTTTTTATTCCAATTTATGGTAACCAGTGGGTACCGGTCTAGTTCCCGGTTCCATGGGTGGATCCGCCCACCTTGGACCGAACCGATTATATTATAATAATATATTAATTTTTAATATTAAAATAAATCTTGAAATTACTAATTAGCAAACCTAAATTTTAGGGCTCCATCTCCTCTCACATTTCCATATTTTTATAAGAATTTAGTAAAGTGTGTAAGCTACCTTTCAGCAACTCAACAAATGGCTCATTCAAAAGATACTTCCGGGACTCACATAAGACATTGTGTTCAAAAATATGTAGAGTATCGGTGGAATTATTTCTATAGAAAGAATTTAGTAAAGCAGAGGTTGTAAGAGATTAATTGTTGTTAGGGGATAAAGGAAAAGACAATCTACATATAACAATCATCAAGAATCTTGAACTTAAAGAATATTTTAGATTTCAATTGAAATAATTCAAAAATAGGAAAAAAAAACCTATTTCTCTTCTTTGGTAGTGTTTTCCAATAAAATAAAGAAAATGGTACCCTTAATTAAGCCGTTTCGATTTAAAGAAAAATATTACTCAATATGAAGAGTACTTACGGTGGAATTTGGAAAATGATATTATTATTGGTGAGAACGGTTCCATGGATTCACCCGGGAATCGGACCGGACCAATGATCGATTTTTCGAGTGGATTCATGCAACTAATGAATGGTTCTCAATTCCAATATTTCTAAACCGGTCCTTAGCAGGCGGTTCATGGTTCTAGGCTGGGAATCACCCACCCAAACCATGCACACCCCTAGTTGTGTTGTTACAACCCATTTTCGAAGCTCTGCAATGTCAGATCACATTGATTTGCTTCTTCTCCGTTGATCCTTTCACCTCCAATGACCATAATACTACATTTTGCATTGTCCCTTAGTCTCATTCAAACAGTTTTATGCGATAGCTTCTCAGAATCTAAATTTCATAGTCCGATTCAATACTAAATTTTAGTCCCACCTTTAAGGTCAGATCCCTATTTTTAGGGTTTCAGGTCATATCCTTGTCTTTAGGTTGTCAATCTCAACTTTAGGGTGGGTCCATCTTTAGGACGTCAGTCCTGCCTTTAGGATATGCTCCTTGTCCTTAGGGCTTTAACCTCGCCTTTAGATTCAAGTCCTTGTTTCGGGACGTTGATCTTGCCTGAATCCTTTAGCTAGAGAAGAATTCTTACATAATGCAACCCTTGCAACATACTCATGTATAGTGTTGATTAGAGCTGAGCACAATATTGATTTTTTTTTTCTGGGTTCAGTTTAGGATGGGTAATTTTTTAATTGGTTCTTGAAAGGGGCTGCACCCGTATTGTGCGGCTTACTCAAACTGCCAAATCATACTTTAATAAATATATATGTTAAATATATAAATATTTGGATGCTTTCCATGCTTTCTCCTAACTCATCACCTTTTTTTTTTTTTTTTTCTGCGTTCAGTTTAGGATGGGTAAGTCTTAAAATGGTTCTTGAAAGGGACTGCACCCGGATTGTGCGGCTTATGCAAACTGCCAAATCATACTGTAAAATATATATATATATGTTAAATATATAAATATTTATATATGTTAAACATATAAATATTTGCTTTCCACGCTTTCTCCTAACTCATCACTTGTTTTTTTTTTTTGGTCCCAGACTGCTTCGCACGTCCCAAATCGCCTGAACTTTCCCAAATAACTTAGAAATAAACACAGCATTTGACCATCTAACAGAAGAGCTCCATCACAACTAAATCAGACCTGAAACAAGACGATCTCACCGAAACCATGGAGACCGAGCTCCAAAACCTCATCTTCGTCTGGATCTCTGTCATCGCAGCCCTCACCTACTGTCGCTACATCTCCGTCCTTGTCCCCGTCGGACTGAAGAGGCTCTTCTTCTTCCTCCCGGTGATCCTCCTCTTCCTCCTCCTCCCACTCCGCCTCACCAGCCTCACCCTCGCCGGTCTCACCTCCTTCTTCGTCGCCTGGCTCTCCAACTTCAAGCTCCTCCTCCTCGCTTATGGCAAAGGCCCTTTAGTGCCGCCACCGTCATCAGCACCTCTCTCTCTCCTGCTCTTCATCGCCATTGCATCGCTTCCGATCAAGATCAGCCCTGCCACAGAAAGAGCAGCTTCCAAGCATGGCAGTGGCGGGGGGTTGATGTCGCCGGCGAACTACGTCATGAAATGTCTATTGTCGGTTTCGCTCTTTCCGCTCTACCAGCGAAGTGACTATGTGCATGAGAAGGTCATGATGTTGGCGTACTTAGTCCACGTGTATATCGTGCTCGAGGTGGCTCTGGCGGTGGTTGGTACAGCGGCTGCCCGGCTCATCGGCGTGGCAGTGGAGCCGCAGTTCAACGAGCCGTACCTTGCCACATCACTACAGGACTTTTGGGGCCGGCGATGGAACCTCATGGTGACGAGCATCCTGCGGCCGAGCGTGTATGAACCCATCCGGTCAGCCTCGGGCCACCTCGTGGGAAGGCAGTGGGCTCGTCTGCCCGCCGTGCTCACCACGTTCGCAGTGTCCGCTCTCATGCACGAGCTGATCTTCTACTATATCGGGAGGAAGGAGCCCACATGGGTGGTCATGTGGTTCTTCCTCCTCCATGGGGTCGCCGTGGCCGCAGAGATCACGGTGAAGAAGGCGTTACGTGGCACGAGGTGGCAGCTGCCGGCAGAGGTATCAAGGCTGTTGACAATGGGGTTCGTGGTGGCGACAGGCTTCTGGTTGTTTCTGCCGTCCTTACTGCGGTACGACACATTGGCGAAGTCGGAGAGGGAGACCATTGCTATTATTGAGTTTGTGAAAAGTCTCTGGAGCTTCTTGAGTGGTCGCTCCTCATTGTGCACAGATTAGTTGTCCTCTAAGCTGATAAGAGGAGGGATAGCACCGGTTCTGGTACCATGTTACGAAAACCACCCAAAAATTTAAATTTATAGGTGGAAGGAATATAAAGAGCATTTATCAATGATGTGAAATATTTGATATTCAATTTCACTCATGAACTTAGCTTTACTTGATTCGATCCATTTTTCAAAACTGCGGTGGTTTCTAATTGACTTACTAATAGAATCCACATCTAGGCATGAGGTCATTGAAAATTTGTCTATGCCAAATTACTGGTGGTCATCTGAGACTCCAAGTTCTTTCCCATGTCTTCTACAATTGAATCGGATTAACACGTCATTTATCTCAAAGCAAAATAGTTCCTCCTCGCCCTCTATTTGCATGCCAGGCTCGCTAAGTCTGGATGAAACCAAATGTGACCGTCGGACCAAGATAGTATATAGTTTAAGAGATCATAAAGTGTGATTTGACAGTGCAAGGTATAGTACGGCTAGATTAAGAAGCGCAAGCTATGTTAGATAAAACTCAAAAAAGAAATAATTAGATAATGACATTTAATTTATCGTGAGAATAATAGTCTATCTTACTCAATAAAAAACTAAATAACAAAAAATTATTATCTAATATGGGGTCTACTCCTTAAGAATTTATGACTCGCAATAAGCTGTTATTATCACAGTAACCCAAAGACGGTCCTACTAGGAAAACCCAACTCAAAATGGTGTTATCTTGTTTAATTTGTTTGAGCCAAATTGCTCTGGACACTGTGTTACATAGGAATGCATTTTAAATAAGTTCATATGCTATTTTGTCGAGAAGAAAAGTAAAATGTATTACTAGATAATAGGAATTTAGAGAGAAAGCCCGCACTAATTGGATGAGTAAATATGTGAATACATCATTAGCCTCGAATGGATTATTATCATTTTCTAAACTATAACCACTTTCTTGCACAGGGGAAAATTTCAATTAGCTCTTCAAGCAGAGTCATTTCTTGAAAGAGTCCCAAAACGGACTTGGACTTCGTCTAAAATAAACTTTTGAAGTGAGCAACTTAGTCTCAAATCACCCCTAAGCTCACCAACTAGTCAAATCTTCGCTAATTGGGTTTGCATGCCAAGTCCATTGGCCTGCGAGCATGTGCGGCTTTCCACAGCAATGGTAGGGGCATTTTTGTCTCGAAATTTTGGATTGTAAACCAAAATTTTTATAGTGTCTATAGACCAATAGTCTAAAACTAAAGTGTGGAAATGTATAATAAAATAGGCCTATATGAGTCTGGAATATTTGAATTCAGGATCTTTTGATATGATCATGTTAATATGTCCAACCTAAAAGTGGTGGAGAATATGTGAATATAAGACCCATTCAAATCTTGTGTTAGGGAAATTCAATAACTTCATAATGGAGAGATCCACCGACCAAAAATAATAATAATAATAATAATAATAATAATAATAATAATAATAATAATAATAATAATAATAATGATGATGGAGAGATCCAATAGGAGCTAATAACTTGAACCCATTGAAAAACTTAAACTATTCAATTATGGGCCAATTAAATATTATTTATTACTACTAAACCTGCTATCTTTCACATTACGCACATGTGCACTCAACATTCTCTCCTTATATGTGAGTCTTTAAGACATTGAGCCGTCACCCCCTTAATCCAAGCCTGGTATTCTTCCACATAAACAAATCTTAACCTGAATCTATAATCAATACCAATTGTGCAAACTTGCCTTTTACTCGTGCTCTTCTTGTAGGCCGAACTATGATGGCAAACTGCACGAAGCAACTATGAGTCTTCATAGGATTCCTTGTTGAGTTCAGGATGTTAATTCATATTAGGAGCCTACCAGTCGACCATTGGCTCTAATAAAACTGTTGGGGAAGTTTTTCATAAATTTAATACCTTCATAAAGAGAGATCCAAGAGGGAACCCATAACTTGAGCTCATTGACAACCTAACAGGATCTACCAAAAAAAAAAAAAAAAAACTAATTGAATCTACAAACACTCAAAAGTTTACGCAATTAAATTATGGGCAAACTAAGTATTATCAATTGCTCTTGACATCTAAAGTAAAATTTCTTTCTTTCACTTGACTCACATGTGCACTCAACACTCCATAAACAAGTGATGTAGGATATTTTCACAAAAGTATTACCAAACAAAATAAAAAAGAATTGAACTTAGAGGGACTCGCAATCTACCAAAAAATGATGCCTTGAACTAGGCATCATGTGTTTGATGAGAAGTTAACTCCAATGGGATATCTTGATCTCCTATCACTGGTAAGCAATAATTGTAATTACGTATTGAGATGTTCTCACTTACAAAGGATCATTGGCATCTTCAGTTTATTAATATAGATTCATGTGAATTGTATTAGAAGCAATCAAGTGTTTAAGTAAATGTAAGTTCAAATGGACATGTTGATAGGTTGGGGCTTAGATACTCTGTTAATAATCTCCCCCAATAAAGGTATCGCATTCCTGTTGGATGTCCCAACAAGTGATATCAAAGCTGGTAGTTAATTGATGGGCCTCAAATAGACATTTGTATTTGAGTGAAGTATCTCATGGTCAACACAGCTTTTGGTAGAAATTGCATACAGCTAGATTATCGACTAATATTATACTATAACATCTGAAAAGGTCAAACCCCAACCCGTTCTACACCACATGGTATGCATTTGTCGTTTTTCAGGATCAAACGTTATTGAATTTTAAATGTTGATTTGTATATTGCAAATGGGTGTCGATGAATTATTAAAAAACGCAGCACACTTTTACTTATCTTTGGAGTTTTATGTGGAGGATGCTTCCGCACTCGAGAATTTTGAAATCAGACAAACATCAAATTACATTGATTTGCTCCTCACTTCCCCTGTTCTTCTCTTTCACAGCCATTTATCCTTTCTCCTCCAATGACCACACCCCATTTCTCAGCTTCTCTAGTCTAATTCATTCATTTTTTGACGACAGCTTCTCCATGTATAAATTCATAGTCTGATTAAATACTGAGTTTTAAACCCAGCTTTTCCTTGTCTCGAGGGTATTAATGTAGCTCCCCCTCTTTAGGATTTTAATTCCGTCTTTGAGGTCAAATTTGTCAGGAAGAAGCTCTCAAATACAAGGAAAGTAAGAATAAAAGTGAAAAAGAGAAATGGAGACACAAAAACTACATCTATGGAGGATTTCACTATAATTAGCACATCACACCTCTTTGTAATCCTCAGTTACACAAAAAAAAAAAAAAGATTATATATACTTAGTACTTATTCATGAGCTCAAATTCAACTAACTAATAAAATATAGCAGCTTGAGGGCATTACCGTTGCAACCCCTGTCGAAACAGCCCCGTGCCTTCCTATTAATAGAGAGTAAGAAGCACACCTCAATAAGATCTTGTCTTTATGTGTCAATATCACTTTTATGCTTAGATTCTCATCTTTAGGGTGTTAATCTTGTCTAAATTCTTTAACTAGAGATGAAGTACAACAATTATATATTGGAAGAGCACATCATAGTTTCTTTTTGGTTTGGTTGAGTTTAGAATGGGTAATTTCTAAAACGGTTCGTAAACGGGACTCACCGTATTCTGCCTCTTGGTTTGAAATATTTTGGAAACTACACAAGCTGCCAAATCGTACTTTATATATATATATATATGTATGTATGTATGTGTGTGTATTTTATTTTAGTAAATATAAAGATTGGGATGCTTGCTTTCTCCTTACTCATCGCGTTTTATATATTTGTCCCTTCCACCTTTGACTGCTTCACGAGCCTTAATCCGCCCAAATAATCTCACCTATGGCGGTCGGTGCGGTGACTAGCCGGCTCATCGGGACGGCAGCGGAGCCACCGTTCGACGAGCATCCTGTGCCCGAGCGTGTATGACCCCATGCGGTCGGCCTTGGTCCGCCTTGTCGGGAGGCAGTGGGCCGCACTGCCGGCAGTACTCGCCACGTTCACGGCATTGGCTCTCATGCACGAGCTGATGCTCTACCACATCGGAAGGAAGGAGCCCGCGTGGGTGATCGGGCGGTTCGTCCTCCTCCATGGGGTCGTTGTGGCAGCAAAGGTCACAGCAAAGAAGGCGCTGCGCAGCAGGAGGCAGCGGCTGCTGGCAGAGGTGTCGAGGGTGTTGACGGTGGGGTTCGTGGTGGCGACGGGGTTTCGGCTGTTCCTGCCGCCACTTCTGCAGCGCGGCGTGGTGGCGAAGGCGGGGAGGGAGACCATAGCGGTTGTTTAGTTTGTGAAAGGGCTTTGGAGCATCCTGAGATTCATCTCACGAACCCTTGCGAGTGGTCCTTGAATTGCTCCAGATTTTTCATACGTATTAGCTAAAGGGTGGATTTGTAAAAATTAACTGTCGCATCTTTCTATAAATGCCATTTCGCTTGTGAACTTTAATTTTATTTATGGGGACAAGGTCAAAGGAAATGCCACCGTTACCAAATTATCGGTCTCCGCTAGTGGCTAAAACAATACAAGTATACTAAGGGTACATTTGTTAACTATTCTATTCTCAAAAATAATTTCCGCTAAAAAATAGTTTTTTTATTTTGTTTTCCGAACGAGTTTTTGAGCATTCGAAAGCGTTTGGTAACTGTCTACAATGTCTATTCCTAAAATAGAAATACGTTTGGTATGCCAATTAAATTTTTTTTTGGAACTTAGAATTTTTTAATTATTATATTACATTTTTCTTCTCTTTTTTCTTTTTCTTTATCTTCTTCTTTTGGCCAAACAAGATCCAGCGAGGTTGCCAAGTCATAGCAATGTCACATGATCAACCAAAAGAGAGCTGGTGAGGTCGGGCCTCGCCCAACCACCAATGAGGTCACCGAACCTTGGCTAACTAGTCTTGGCTGACAACCGGCTAGGGGAAGAAGAAGATGAGAGAGAAAAAAAAAGGAGGAAAAGAAAGAAAATGGTTTTGGCTTAATTTTGGAGTTGTTCTGAAAACCAAAAAGCCGCTCTTTTTTCACTTCTTAATTCTATTCTAAATCTATTTCTGAAAACAAAAAAGTTACCAAACATAATTATGTTCTTCTTGTGTTCCAATAAATAAAAAAATAAAATCAGACACTGTTTAGTATGTTACTAAACAGACCCTAAATATCCGAAAAAGGCATGGGAGATAAGAAAGTAACTCTTTCTATATATATATCGGCGAGTAGAATGTTTATTATTGTGTGACATATCTACTCCATATCCATTACATAGCAATCAATTTGATGTCATCGCTCTACAAGAGCTAGCCTTCGTCGGCGCCACTGACCATGTACTCGACCGGACCGTCCACCCAGGGATAGCTGTCAGGGGTTGCTTGCGACTCCAAGTTCCGTCCCATGTTTTCTCCTGCGATCGAATCCGATTAAAACGTCGCTCACTTCTCTTATCTTAGAGCAAAAGAGTCTCCGAAATGCCTCTAGCATAGAGAGACCCTAAATTGAGTATGATCTGAGAGAGTAAGAGAGAGAGAGAACCTGTCTCATAAGTTGAAGTGAGAAGTCTCGTTGCTTCGCCTCCAAGCGCGGCGGAGACAACCAGAATGATCACGGCGGCTGCAAGAAATGACCTGTTAAAACCCATTTCCATGCACCCTCTTCTCTATTACCGGGTTGATGTTTCTGTTGAAGGCAAGTACTCGACAGGGGCATATATATGCGTGCACATGAGCATGTATTCACGCTCAATGCTTTGACGATGCATAGGAAACGTACTAGCTTAGATTGGGAAGCGCGTGCCGTGTAGAACCAAATTGGTCTTGACACTTTGTCATGTAGGAATGAATCTGTAATGAGTTTCGCAAGTTATTTCGGGATAATTTCCACAAAAAGAAAAAAAAATCATGAACCTATTTTACAATGCCAATTCAATATTTAACTTTTTAATTTGACTAATTTAGTCATATATCTATTGACAATTGACCAATGTAGTCTTTTTGGCCAAATTTTGGTCGATAATTGCTGACATAGATACCGTTGTTCTCATGGTACACTGGTGCTAACATTGACATTGTTTTGCATTTCTTTTTCTTTTTTTAGAAATTCAGAGTTTGAATTTTTTTAATTTTTTCCTTCTTCCTTAGTCCATCGTTGGGCCACAATGATGGCCGGCAACCAGTGGAGGAAGAAGGAATAAAATTAAAATTAAAATTAAAAATAAAAGAAAAAGAAAAATAGGAAAATTTCGGAAAATTTTAAGAAATTGTAAAAATCATCTACGTCAACGTCAACTGTGTCAGATAAGACGGCCATCATCCACGCCACATATTTCCAACCAAATTTGGCCGAATAAAAGGTTTAAATTGAATAGACTTCCCTATAATAGATTTCAGATTTTTTTTTTCTCATCCATCCGACAAATGCAATTTATTTTCCATCGAGGCGACCTGCAATTTGTACGCGTGATAATTTTCTCTTTTTTCTCTAGTCAGCACTTAGGTCAAGCACGGCCTTGAGTTGATTTCCAAGCGCATTTACAGTCAGTCTTCTCCGTGATTGATGGGAATTCAATCGATCGAATTCCTTTCCATGGCAAAATCGGCCTTCTATGTTCGCTCGAGGAACCTGTTGCTTAACGCAAAGTGTCATGTCATATAATGCCGCGAACTGTCCTTGATGGACGGTTGAGACCGTTTCTTTCCCGGTCAATGATCTCCGCTAGAATCGGGGAATTTACTCTAAAGACTTAGTCAAATTAACGTACTGATGAAGGTCCAATTTGATCGGCGGCGGTCCATGCAATCTCGTTGCAAAGTCGCTGGTGAAATTCGTCTACGTCGCCGTCGTGGTAAGAACTGTTGAACCGCGTCCGTATAGACTGGGGTCGCTCTCGGGGACTGCCACATTCGTCGGACATTCTCGTCGGATTAGGCTTTCCGGAAAATTTCGTCCCCGTGCTCGAATGTCGCGGTCGTTTCAGCAGTCAAGATGTCCACAGCTTACGGCAATGCAGCTATCGCGGTTTAGGAACAATAGCTTCCCGCTACGCTCGCCATCGTTGAGAACTCCAACTGATCCGCAGCGCGTGGTCGTCGTCTGATGAGATAGCATAATCTGCTGCAATCTGCACGCAGACAAGAAGAAGATTGCTGACCATGGTGGGACTTAGGTCACACCTCTTGCTTTCGTTTCTGCTGCTATTATCTTGCAGTGCTGAAGCAAGAGTTAGTTCAGAAGCAGAGGCGCTCCTCGCATGGAAGTCGACTGTCGAGAACCAAACCGCGCTTCAATCGTGGACGGCCAACGGGATGATGGGCAGCCCTTGCAGATGGTTCGGCGTCTCTTGCGATGCGGAGGGCGGCATCACGAAGATACATCTCCCGCGCGCGAGCCTAGGGGGAAACCTCACTGGCTTTGAGTTCTCGGCTTTTGACAGCCTGGTGTCCCTCAATCTCAGCCAATGCAACCTCTCGGGGCCTATCCCGCCTCAAATCGGCTCACTCTCGAAGCTGACGCACCTGAACCTCTCCAGGAACATTCTCTCTGGTCGTCTCCCGCCCACACTTTCGAACCTCACTCGTCTCTCCTTGCTT
The DNA here is from genome assembly GCF_016545825.1 of Eucalyptus grandis. NCBI lineage: Eukaryota > Viridiplantae > Streptophyta > Magnoliopsida > Myrtales > Myrtaceae > Eucalyptus > Eucalyptus grandis. Next base: position 59,599,204 of record NC_052616.1, on the reverse strand, counting down.
TATCTCGGCAACAACATGATAAGCGGCGAGCTGGATCCGCGCTTGTTTTCCAACTTGACTGAACTCCAGTTCTTGGAACTCCAAAACAACAATTTCACTGGGAAAATCCCCTCGGAGATCGGCCTCCTGACGAATCTCGTAGAGCTAGCTATCAATAACAACCGTCTGAATGGCTCGATCCCATATGAAATCGGAAACCTGAAGCATTTAGATGCTATATCTTTATACGGGAATCATCTCACCGGTCCGATCCCTGCATCCATCGGCAATCTTACTCACTTGACGATGTTTTACTTGCATCAGAACCATCTCTCAGGACCTATTCCTCATGATATTGTCAAGTGTACCAAGCTAGTCAAAATATTTCTGTATGACAACGATCTCTCGGGTTCAGTACCTCCAGGACTCGCCAACTTTTCATTCCTAGAGACGCTTCATCTCAGTGAAAACAATCTCTCCGGTCCCTTACCGCAAGTCTGCCGAGAGTCTCCTCTCGTAGTATTCACAGCTGCCTTCAACAGCTTCACATGTACAATGCCTGGAAGCTTGAGGAACTGCACAACTCTCGTGCGAGTCCGTCTCGAGAGCAACTTCCTTTCGGGGTATCTAGACCGAGACTTCGGCGTCTATCCAAAGCTCAATTATCTTGACTTGAGCAACAATAAGTTGAAGGGGGTCCTGTCCCCGTACTGGGGTTCATGCCTAAAGCTGACACTGCTGAAAGTTGCTGGAAATGAGATTGGCGGCACGATTCCGAACGAGCTCAGCAAATTAAGTGTCCTGGAAGTGCTCGATTTGTCATCTAACCATATCACCGGATTGATACCCGGACATTTAGGAAACTTGTCCTCTCTCTATCAGCTGAATTTAGGAGAGAACAGGCTTTCAGGTTCGATTCCGTCTCAACTCGGGCATCTGTCACGTCTCAAGGACCTTGACCTCTCATCGAACGAGCTGGGAGGCCCGATGCCAGAACAACTCTGGAAATGCTCAAAGCTGTGGAACCTGGTCCTGGCGATGAACAATCTCAACGGGTCTATATCACCTCAAGTCGGAAACCTAGCTTTGCAAGGTACCCTGAACTTGAGCCATAACCGCCTTGCTGGCAATATACCTCCGCAGATTGCAAAGTTGGCCGTGGAGTATCTAGATCTCTCTCACAATGTGCTCTCCGGCAAAGTCCCTCCTTCCTTTGCCCTGATGACCAGTTTAACATCGGTCGATTTCTCATACAATGAACTGGAAGGTCCGATTCCAGACAGCAAATTCTTCCTCCTCTCCGCCCCAACTGCATTCAGCAACAACAAGAACATGTGCGGTCCGGTCCAAGGTTTCCAACCATGCAATGCTAAATTGTCAGGAAGCGCAGTTCGCAAGAAAAGCCACAAATTGTGGATTATATTAGGCGTTTCTTCGTCAGTCGTTTTACTCCTAATTGTGGTATTGCTCAGAAAATCCATGCTATCCCGCCAAAGAACAAAATGCGCAAGTGTGAGAATTGCTGGGCTAAACAGCAGAAATGTTTTCTCCGTGCTGAACTATGATGGGAAAGTCGTCTACGAGGACATCGTCAAAGCCACGGAGGGTTTCGATGACAAGTATTGCATCGGTGAGGGCGGAAGCGGAAGAGTCTACAGAGCTCTGCTTCCTATGGGACATGCGTTAGCCGTAAAGAAGATCAAGTCCTCGGAAGGTGATGAAATAGAGCAGATCACAGCAAGCTTCATCAATGAGATCAGGTTGTTGACAGCGATACGACATCGAAACATTGTCAAGTTCTATGGATTCTGCTCTAGCGGGCCTCATAAATTCCTCGTGTACGACCTGATTGAGAGGGGAAGCCTAGCGAGCACCCTGAACAATGGCGGTGAAGCAGCACAGCTCGACTGGAGGAGGCGAGCAGAGATCGTGAGGGACATAGCACGGGCCCTGTGTTACATGCACAATGATTGCACACCGCCTGTAATTCATCGAGACATATCAAGCCGAAACATCCTGTTGAACACAGAATATAAAGCTTTTCTTTCTGATTTCGGCATCTCTAGGATTTTGAAGCCTAATTCGAGCAACTGGACGGCTGTGGCAGGCACGTACGGTTATGTCGCTCCAGGTAACTCTCCTTGCGCCTCTTTCTCTGTGCTTTACAAGTTTACGCATCGTTCGTCATCGTCGCTAGAGACATTCCCTTAGGCGTAATTGGATTGACATAGGAAATGCCTTGAGATCATACTGATTGAGCCTGTAATCCTGTGGTTAAACAGCTTCAGGACTATATTACTATCAGCATATCAGATAAATCAGTATACTTGAAAAGGAAGCTAGTTATTCGCAAAATTGCTATTCGACAATGGATTTCTCGTGGCTTGATGCCAGAGCTCGCGTACACAATGAGCCTGACTGAAAAATGCGATGTTTATAGCTTCGGTGTCCTGGCGCTCGAAGTGATAATCGGAAAACACCCAGCGGAGCTCGGCATATCTCTGAATTCCCTGCAATCCGAGCAAAGCGTGGAGCTAGAAGATCTGTTAGATGCACGTCTTCCACCTCCGGCAGATCGAATCACCGTGAACGAAGTGAAAGCAATAGTGAAGCAAGCACGTTCATGTATAGATGTTGATCCGAATCGTAGGCCAACCATGAGAGAAGTGTCGCAGGCACTCCTCGAAAATTAGAACAGTCTTCACTAGTCTGGAGCAGGCACGCCCATTTGTATTTTCTCGCTGTAATCGATTCCCTCCTAGTCCTCTACGAGTAGGCAAATTTAAGCATTAAATAGGCAATGACGATCATGTGCTTGTTTACGTGTGATAAAAGCTTCTCGAGCACAATTAGATTGGCCAATCATGATTATCTCATTCTTATTTTTAGCACGACAGTAGTCAAAATACAAATTGCCCAGGAAAAAAAAAAACTCGAACATAACAGGACATGATTTGTTTAATCCGTACTATTTGGGCTCATGGAAACTTATCGAGGTGAGACCGGCCGAAGCCAGCAATACGCACCAATCTCTCCCTTGAACGAGCCCAGCTAGATATGCCTTGCTTGTTGGCCCAGAGTATCCTCGGTAAGACAGAGTGGAGAGCAAGTAATTACTAACAACAGATCAAGGTTCAGTCATCTCAGCACAAGTGTCGAGCGAGGGAGGCCCTCGGAGGGCGGCCCTCGGCTGGGTCAAGTGAGGGCCTCCCTCACTAGATTTGGCGAGGGCACCCCTCGCCCGACTCCGGCGAGGGCTTGGCGAGGGGTGCCCTCACCGACTCACCCGAGGGCCACCCTTGCCCGATGCCGGCTGATATTGCTAGTATGAGTACCTAGAGGGGGGTGAATAGGTATATAAAGAATTTTTCTCAAGCAATTGCACAATACTAGACAGTTGGATGAAACGATAATCAAAGTAAGACTGAGAGAAGAGAAAATTTAACACGCGGTTTATAGTGGTTCGGCTTATATCAAGCCTACGTCCACTCTTCTTCACCGACAGCCTATTGGCTGGATTCCACTATGAACAAGAGAGAGGTTACAGCACAGCTTTGCCTTGATTCCATAGTGTAGATGTTCTACCACACCTCCTCAAGATTTCTCACAAATATAGACTCTCTCTTTCGTATACAAGTATTCGCTCAAAGGATTTGTCTAAACAAAAAGGAGCTTCAGACTTTGGAATTCTTCTATCGCGCACACCTTGAACAACTAAGACAGTCTTCCTTATATACTCATTTATGCCATCATACCCGTTGGCACTTACCAAAGGAATTCCTCCAATCTACCCGTTGGACGGAATCAATTAGGAAGATTGTTCAAGCTATTAAAGGAACGTGTTGATAGCCCATCAATCATATTCGCCCATACAATCAGGATCTCGGTTTCCATAAGCAGAACCTTCCAATAATATTTAGGCAATCACCGGATCTTCAAATATCGAATCAATCTTCGATCAATCAAAGGACTCCGATTATGTCTTCTCCAGCCATGAGATCTTCTCCAGTTGACAAGGTTAAATCCTCAACGAAACATACAGTTCTAGATAACCTTTCTTCAACGGATTAGTGACTGTCAATGAGGATAGACTTTGAGTCTTGAGTCTGGCTGTCCCAAGGTCTTCAGACTTTAAATAGCAGAGTCTGCAAGCCTTCAGACTAGACTGATAGAAACGATTTGTCAACTTCAAAACACTTCAAGAAGATTTCTCCAACACCGGCAAGGGTGACCCTAGCCAACCCAGGTGAGGGCGACCCTCACCAGACGCCGGCTTTCCTCCGCCAGGGAGGGCAACCCTTGTTGGACGCCGACTTCCCTCCGCTGGCTCTGCCATGGCCGACGGAGGGAAGAGAGAGGAAGAAGAAAAAAAAATATTAAAAAGTAAAAAGACAAAAATGCATATAGTTTAAAGTAAATGTGTCACACATAGAAGTTAAGGGTTTTTTGTGTCACAAAAAAAAAAGTTTGGGGTAAATGTGTCACGGTTGGTAAACTTTGGGATAACACATCCGTGGGCAGCTGCGTTGGTTGAGAATCTCTTCTTCATCGCTAAGGTCGAGGGTTCGAAACCAGCGGTTACTAGCAATTTAAGTGGGGGGCTCTAGCAGTGGGATGCTGGGCTAGTCTCCCCCAAGGTATAGGGGCTCGGTCTTTTGGTGCCGTCCGAGCACGGGGAGCCTGTGGTGGAGTCCTCGATTACCAAAAAAGAAAAAAGAAAGTTTGGGGTAAATTTGTCATTTTTGGCAAAGTTTGGAGTTTTTGATGATTTTTTCCCATTAAATTATGGGCAAACTAAATATTATCAATTGCTTCTTTCAGCTCTTGACATCTAAAGTAAAATTTCTTTCTTTCACTTCACTCACATGTGTACTCAACACTCCATAAACAAGTGATGTAGGATATCTTCACAAAAGTATTGCCAAACAAAATAAAAAAGAATTGAACTTAAAGGGACTCGCAATCTACCCAAAAATGATGCCTTGAACTAGGCATCAAGTGTTTGATGAGAAGTTAACTCCAATATGATATCACGATCTCCCATCACTGGTGAGCAATAATTGTAATTATAGATTGAGAAGTTCTCACTTACGAAGGATCATTGACATCTTCAATTTATTAATATAGATTCATATGAATTGTATTAGAAGCAATCAAGTGTTTAAGTAAATGTAAGTTCAAATGGACATGTTGATAGGTTGGGGCTTAGAGACTCTATTAATAATCTCCCCCGATGAAGGTATCGCATTTCCGTTGGGTGTCCTAACAAGAGATATCAAAGCCGATAGTTAATTGATGGGCCTCAAGTAGACACTTGTATTTGAGCGAAATATCTCATGGTCAACACAGCTTTTGGGTAGAAATTGCGTACATCTAGATTATCGACTAATATTATACTATAACATCTGAAAAGGTCAAACCCCAGCTCGTTCTACACCACATGGTATGCATTTGTTGTCTTTCAAGATCAAACGTTATTGAATTTTAAATGTTGATTGTATATTGCAAATGGGTTCTTGTCGATGAATTATTAAAAAACGTAGCACTTAACTTTTATTTATCTTAGGAGTTGGGAAAATTACCAAAAAAAATCATAAACCTATTGTAATTGTGTTAATTTAGTCATAAACTTATTTTTTTTTTTTACCAATTGAGTCCTAAACCTTTTACAATTATTCTCAACCAGTCCATCGGCCAAAATGGCCCTCCGACGCTAACATGGCAATCGTCTAGTGCCGGTGACCTTTTTTAAATAATATTTTATTATTTGAAATATTTATTTATTTATTTTATTTTATTTCCTTCTCCCTCTCCCTCCTTCCTCCTTCTTCCTTTGGCTCCAGTGATCAGCTAGAGGGGAGGGCTGGCCGATCGCCAGACTAAGGAGGCCAGGCTAGCTAACCTCGTTGTCGCTGGGCGAGGGTGAGTTGCCCAGCCACCGCGGCGGGCGAGCCCTCACAGATCTAGCGAGGAGCCTCACGATTGCCGGGTTTGGCGAGGCGAGCCTCGCCCGATCCGATGAGGGCTTGCCTCGCCAATCGACGAGCACGCGCCCAACGACAAGAGACGAGCCCCCGCCGGATCCGGCGAGGGCTCGCCTTTCGAGGGGGCTCATCGTCGCGTTTGACAAGGCCCTAGTGAGGGCTCGCCTTGCCCAGCGACCACGAGGGAGCCCTCACCGGATCTAACGGGGCTTGCCTGCCGTCGCCGGGCGTGAGCTCGCCGACCGGCAAGGTGAGCCGCTGGAGCCAAAGGTAAGAGGAGAGAGAGAGAGAGAGAGAGAGAGAGAGAGAGAGAGAGAGAGAGAGAGAGGAAAAAAGATAAAATAAAATAAAATATTTCGAAAAATAAAATATTATTAATAAAAGGTCGCCGGTGCCGCCGATTGCCACGTCGGTGTCGGCTGGATAATTTTGGATGGATAAACTAATCGGGAATAATTGTAAAAGGTTTAGAACTCAATTTGTCAAAAAATAAGTTTATGATTGAACTAATACAATTGCAATAGGTTTAGGACTTTTTTGATAATTTTCCCCATATGAGTTTATATGGAGGATGCTTCAACACTCGAGAATTTTAAAATGAGGCAAACATCAAGTCACATTGATTTGCTCCTCACTTCTCCTCTTCTTTTCTTTCACAGCCATTGATCTTTCCTCCTCCAATGACCACACCCCATTTCTCAGCTTCTCTAGTCTAATTCATTCATTTTTTTTACGACAGCTTCTCCATGTATAAATTTCATAGTCTGATTAAATACTAAGTTTTAAATCCACCTTTTCCTTGTTTTAAAGGTATTAATGTAGTTCCCCATCTTTAGGATTTTAATTTCACCTCTTGGGTCAGATTTGTCAAGATTAAGCTCTCAAATACAAGGAAAGAAAGAATAAAAGTGAAAAAGAGAAATTGAGACACAAGACTACATCCATAGAGGATTCCGCTGTAATTAGCACTCACATCTTTTTGTTATAATCCTCAATTATACAAAAAGAAAATTATATATACTTAATAGTTATTCATGAGCTCAAATTCAACTAACTAATAAAATATAGCGACTTGAGGGCATTACCCTTGCAACTCCTGTCAAAATAGCTCATGTGCCTTTCTATTGATAGGGAGTATGAAGCACACCTCAATAAGATCTTGTCTTTATGTGTCAACATCGCCTTTATGGTTAGATTCTCTGTCTTTAGGGTGTTAATTCTGCCTAAATTCTTTAACTAGAGATGAAGTATGACAATTATATATTGGAACATATTAACATACGATGTTGATTAGAGGTGAGCACATCATGGTTTCTTTTTGGTTTGGTTGAGTTTAGAATGGATAATTTTTAAAACGGTTCGTGAAATGAACTCACCATATTGTGCGTCTTGGTTTGAAATATTTTGGAAACTACACAAGCTGCCAAATCGTACTTTATATATATATATATATATATATATATATATATATGTATGTATATGTATATGTATTTTATTTTAGTAAATATAAAGATTGGGATGCTTGCTTTCGCCGAACTCATCACGTTTATATATTTGTCCCTTCCACCATTGACAGCTTCCCGCGTCTTAATTCTCCCAAATAATCTCACCTTTGGTGGTCGGTGCTGCGACTAGCCGGCTCATCGGGATGGCGGCAGAGCCACCGTTCGACGAGCATCCTGTGCCCGAGCGTGTACGACCCCGTGCGATCAGCCTTGGTCCGCCTCATCGGGAGGCAATGGGCTGCAACACCTACAGTGCTCGCCACGTTCGCGGCGTTGGCCCTCATGCACGAGCTGATGCTCTACCACATCGGAAGGAAGGAGCCCGCGTGGGTGATCGGGCGGTTCTTCCTCCTCCACGGGGTCGCTGTGGCAGCAAAGGTCACAGCAAAGAAGGCGCTGCGCAGCACAAGGTGGCAGCGGCTGCTGACAGAGGTGTCGAGGGTGTTGATGGCGGGGTTCGTGGCGGCGACGGGGTTTCGGCTGTTCCTGCCGCCACTCCTGCAGCGCAGCGTGGTGGCGAAGGCAGGGAGGGAGACCATAGTGGTTGTTTAGTTTGTGAAAGGGCGTTGGAGCATCCTGAGATTCATCTCACGTACCCTAGCGAGTGGTCCTTGAATTGCTCCAGATTTTCGTACATATTAGTTAAACGGTGGATTTGTAAAAATTAACTGTCGCATCTTTCTATGAATGCCATTTCGCTTGTGAACTTTAATTTTATTTCTAGGGACAAGGTCAAAAAAATGCCACCGTTACCAAATTATTGGTCTCCGCTAGTGGCTAAAACAATACAAGTATATTAAGGGTACGTTTGGTAATCATTTTATTCTCAAAAATAATTTATGCTAAAAAAGTAGTTTTTATTTTTATTTTATTCTGTTTCCTAAACGAGTTTTTGAGCATTCGAAAACGTTTGGTAACTGTCTAAAACTTTTATTCCCAAAAATAGAAATACGTTTGGTATGCCAATTTGATTTTTTTGGGAGTTCAAATCCCCACATAATCAAGGGGTTAGGAGTGGGAACGATTTAATTTCAAGTGTAGGTTTCAACTCCAACACCTTACAAAGAGGCGAGACATCTGAGCATGAGAGTTAGAGTAAGAATAGAATACGACCAACCAAAAAAAAAAAAAAAAAAAAAAAAAAAAAAACAAATCCTAAATATCCAAAAAAGGCATGGGAGATAAGAAAGCAACTCTTTCTATATATATTGGCGAGTAGAATTTTTATTATTGTGTGACATATCTATTCAGTAACCATTACATAGCAATCAATTTGAGGTCATCGCTCTACAAGAGCTAGCCTTCGTCGGCGCCACTGACCATGTACTCGACCGGACCGTCCGCCCAAGGATAGCTGTCAGGGGTTGCCTGCGACTCCAAGTTCCGTCCCATGTTTTCTCCTGCGATCGAATTCGATTAAAACGTCGCTCACTTCTCTTATCTTAGAGCAAAAGAGTCTCCGAAATGCCTCTAGCATAGAGAGACCCTAAATTGAGTATGATCTGAGAGAGTAAGAGAGAGAGAACCTGTCTCATAAGTTGAAGTGAGAAGCCTCGTTGCTTCGCCTCCGAGCGCGGTGGAAACAACCAGAATGAGCACGGCGGCTGCAAGAAATGACCTGTTATAACTCATTTCCATGCACCCTCTTCTCTATTACCGGGTTGATGTTTCTGTTGAAGGCAAACACTCGACAGGGGCATATATATGCGTGCACATGAGCATGTATTGACGCTCAATGCTTTGACGATGCATAGGAAACATACTAGCTTAGATTGGGAAGCGCGTGCCGTGTAGAACCAAATTGGTCTTGACACTTTGTCATGTAGGAATGAATCTGTAATGAGTTTCGCAAGTTATTTCGGGATAATTTCCGCAAAAAGAAAAAAAAATCATAAACCTACTTTACAATTCTAATTCAATTTTAAATTTTTTTATTTGGTCAATTTAGTTGTAAATATTTTGACAACTAACCAATATTAGTCTTTCTAGCCAAATTTTGGTCAATAATTGCTGACATAGACGCCGTTATTCTCATGGTACACCGGTGCTTGACATAAACATTGTTTTGCATTTTTTAAAAAGAAATTCAGAGTTTGAATTTTTTTTCCCCTTCTTCCTTAGCCAATCACCAAGCCTCAATGATGGCCAGCAAACAGTGGAGGAAGAAGGAATAGGAATAAAAATAAAAAATAGAAAAAAAAAGGAAAAAAAGGAAAAATTTTAAAAATTATAAAAATTTTAAAAATCATCAACGTCAACGTCAACTGTCACATAAGACGGCCAGCACCCATGTCACATATTTCCGACCAAATTTGGTCAAAATTACTACATTGGGAAATTTTTAAAAAGGTTTAGATTAAATTGGCTAAATGAAATATTCAAGATTGAATAGACGTCAAGATTTTTGGATTTTTTTGGTAATTATCCCACTTAATGCACAAGCTAATATGTACGCGTGATGATTTTCTCTTTTTTCTCTAGTCAGCACTTAGGTCAAGCACGGCGCTGAGTTGATTTCCAAGCGCATTTACACTCAGTCTTCTCCGTGATTGATGGGCCTTCAATCTCCAGGTTTAATCAAATTTGTGACGGTCCATACACCTCTCCATATTTCCATTGTCAACCGATTTTTATTTTTATTTTTTTCTGGGCCGGAATGACCGATCGATCCAATTCCTTTCCACGGCAAAATCGGCCTTCTATGGTCGCTCAAGGAACCTGTTGCTTAACGTAAAGTGCCGTGCTACACAATGTTGCGAACTGTCCTCGATGGATGGTTGAGATCGTTTCCACGGCAAAATCGGCCTTCTATGGTCACTCGAGGAACCGTTGCTTAACGCAAAGTGTCGTGTTATACAATGTCGTGAACTGTCCTTGATGATGATCACGATCGTTTCTTTCCTGGTCACCGATCTCCTGAGGAACGGTTCCTCAAGAAATCGTATCTAGAATTGGGGAATTTACTCTAAAGTCTTAGTCAAGTTAGCGTATCGATGAAAGGTCCCATTTGACCGACGGCGGTCCATACAATCTTGTTGCACAGTCGCTGGTGAAATTCGTCTGTTTCGCCGCCGTGGAATGAACTGTTGAACCGCGTCCGTATAGACTGGGGTTGCTCCCGGGAACCTCAGCATTCGTCGTCCATTCTCGTTGGATTAGGCTTTCCTGAAAATGTCGTCCTCGTGCTCGAATGTCGCCGTCGTTTCAGTGGTCAGGATGTCGACAGCCTACAGCAATCTCAGCGGCTATCACGGTTTCGGAACAATCGCTTCCCGCTAGGCTCGCCATCAACTGAGAACACCAACTGATACGCAGCACGTCGTGGTCGTCTGATGAGATAGCACAATCTGCTGCAATCTGCACGCATACAAGAAGAAGATTGCTGACCATGGTGGAACTTAAGTCACCTATTTTGCTTTGGTTTCTGCTGCTACTATCTTGCAGTGCTGAAGGGAAAGCTAGTTCAGAAGTCAAGGCGCTCCTCGCTTGGAAGTCGACTCTCGAGAACCAAGCCGCGCTTCAATCGTGGACGGCCATAGAACCGTCAGGACTGAATCAGCCCAACCGTTTCTGGGCAGTTTTAGGGGTTGCCAGTCTGATTCCAGTGACTTTCAGTCCGGTTCCTGATTTCAAGGTGGAACCGGCTCGCAGACCAAATCGATTTACGTTTTTCTTTAATTTTTTATTTATTAATGAAGTAAAGTGTAAACCTAAACCCTAATCTCCTCTTACGGTTCACTCATTCCTAATGATGAAGCAAATCATTGTTTCTTTCATATCGCTACACCGATTCATCCAACTTGTTCTTTTGTTTATGGCTTCTTTCTTAATTTTACTTTCTTTTCCTGCAAAAGTATCATGTTATACAATGTCAAGATGTCGTGAAATGTTCCTCGAGGGATCTTACCAACGAAAAGGTCCAATTTGATCAAGCGGCCGTCCATTCAATCTTGTTGCAAGTCTCTGGTGAAAGTCGTCCGCTTGATGTTAACAGGCGTAACTCAAAATTCCAAGTAATGTCGGGAATGCATGTTTACACCACGGTGCAAGAAAATAGACAACAAAGCCAACAGTGACCCGTTATCATATCAGCATATTATGTCGCCGCCGTGCGATGAACTGTTGAACTGCGTCCGTGTCGACTGGGGTTGCTCTTGGGGACTGCCACATTCGTCGTCCATTCTCGTCGGATTAAGCTTTCCTGAAATTTTGGCCTCGTGCTCTAATGTGACCATCGTTTCAGCAGTCAAGATGTCGACAGCTTACGGCAATCTCGGCGGCTATCATGGTTTTGGAATGGTCGCTTGGCTCGCTTTCATCAAGAACTCGGACTGATCCAGGGCCTGTCATCATCATCTGACGAGATAGCACAATCCCTACAAGGGACTGAAGCAAGAATGTAAATCCATCAGAAGGAATTATAAATGGAATCTGCAGCAAGCTGAACGCGGACAAGAGGAAGATTGCTGACCATGGCCGAACTTAAGCCACGCATCTTGCTTTGGATTCTGCTGCTATTATCTTGCAGTGCTGAAGCGAGAGCTAGTTCAGAAGCAGAGGCGCTCCTCACATGGAAGTCGACTCTTGAGAACCAAACTGCCCTTCGATCGTGGACGGCCAGCAGGACGATGGGTGACCCGAACCTGTCGACAAGGCCGTGCAGATGGTTTGGCGTCTCTTGCAATGCGGAGGGCAGCATCACGAAGATACATCTCCCGCGCGCAAGCCTAGGGGGAAACCTCACTGGCTTTGAGTTCTCGGCTTTCGACAGCCTGGTGTCCCTCAATCTCAGCCAATGCAACCTCTCGGGGCCTATCCCACCTCAAATCGGCTTGCTCTCAAAGCTGACGCACCTGAACCTCTCCAGGAACATTCTCTCTGGTCGTCTCCCGCCCACACTTTCGAACCTCACTCGTCTCTCCTTGCTTTATCTCGGCAACAACATGATAAACGGCAAGCTGGATCCGCGCTTGTTTTCCAACTTGACTGAACTCCAGTTCCTGGAACTCCAAAACAACAATTTCACTGGGAAAATCCCCTTGGAGATCAGCCTCCTGACGAATCTCATAGAGCTAGCTATCAATAACAACCGTCTGAATGGCTCGATCCCATATGAAATCGGAAACCTGAAGCATTTAGATGCTATATCTTTATACGGGAATCATCTCACCGGTCCAGTCCCTGTGTCCATCGGCAATCTTACTCGCTTGACAATCTTGTACTTGCAGCAGAACAATCTCTCAGGACCTATTCCTCAGGATATTGTCAAGTGTACCAAGCTAGTCGAAATATTTCTGTATGACAACGATCTCTCGGGTTCAGTACCTCCAGGACTCGCCAACTTTTCATTCCTGAAGAAGCTTCATCTCAGTGAAAACAGTCTCTCTGGTCCCCTACCGCAAGTCTGCCGAGAGTCTCCTCTCGTAGTATTCACGGCCGCCTTCAACAGCTTCACAGGTCCAATGCCTAGAAGCTTGAGGAACTGCACGACTCTCGTGCGAGTCCGTCTCGAGAGCAACTTCCTTTCGGGGTATCTAGACCGAGACTTCAGTGTCTATCCGAACCTCAATTATCTTGACTTGAGCAACAATAAGTTGAGGGGGGTCCTGTCCCCGTACTGGGGATCATGCCTAAAGCTGACACTGCTGAAAGTTGCTGGAAATGAGATCGGCGGCACCATTCCGAATGAGCTCGGCAAATTAAGTGTCCTGGAAGTGCTCGATCTGTCGTCTAACCATATTACCGGATCGATATCCCAACATTTAGGAAACTTTTCCTCTCTGTTTTGGCTGAATTTAGCAGAGAACAGGCTCTCAGGTTCGATTCCGCCTGAACTTGGGCATCTGTCGCGTCTCAAGGACCTTGACCTCTCATCAAACGAGCTGGGAGGCCCGATTCCAGAACAACTCTGGAAATGCTCAAAGCTGCGGAACCTGGTCCTGGCGATGAACAATCTCAACGGGTCTATATCACCTCAGGTCGGAAACCTAGCACTGCAAGGTTCCCTGAACTTGAGCCATAACCGCCTCACCGGCAATATACCTCCACAGATTGCAAAGTTGGCCGTGGAGCATCTAGATCTTTCTCACAATGTGCTCTCCGGCAAAATCCCTCCTTCCTTTGCCCTGATGACTGGTTTAACATCGGTCGATTTCTCATACAATGAACTGGAAGGTCCGATTCCAGACAGCAAATTCTTCCTCCACTCTGCCCCAACTGCATTCAGCAACAACAAGAACATGTGCGGTCCGGTCCAAGGTTTCCAACCATGCAATGCTAAATTGTCGGGGAGCGCAGTTCGCAAGAAAAGCCACAAATTGTGGATTATATTAGGCGTTTCTTCATTGGTCGTTTTACTCCTTATTGTGGTATTGCTCGGAAAATCCATCCTATCCCGCCAAAGAACGAAATGCGCGAGTGTGAGAATTGCTGGGCTAAACAGCAGAAATGTTTTCTCCGTGCTGAACTATGATGGGAAAGTCGTCTACAAGGACATCATCAAAGCCACGGAGGGTTTCGATGACAAGTATTGCATCGGCGAGGGCGGAAGCGGAAGAGTCTACAGAGCTCTGCTTCCATCGGGACATGCGTTAGCCGTAAAGAAGATCAAGTCCTCGGAAGGTGATGAAATAGAGCAGATCACAGCAAGCTTCATCAATGAGATCAGGTTGTTGACAGCCATACGACATCGAAACATTGTCAAGTTCTATGGATTCTGCTCTAGCAGGCCTCATAAATTCCTCGTGTACGACCTGATTGAGAGGGGAAGCCTAGCGAGCACCCTGAACAATGGCGGTGAAGCAGCACAGCTCGACTGGAGGAGGCGAGCAGAGATCGTGAGGGACATAGCACGGGCCCTGTGTTACATGCACGACTGCACACCGCCGGTAATTCATCGAGACATATCAAGCCGAAACATCCTGTTGAACACAGAATATAAAGCTTTTCTTTCCGATTTCGGCATCTCCAGGATTTTAAAGCCTGATTCGAGCAACTGGACGGCCGTGGCTGGCACGTACGGTTATGTCGCTCCAGGTAACTCTCCTTGCGCCTCTTTCTCTGTGCTTTACAAGTTTACGCATCGTTCGTCATCGTTGCTAGAGCATTCCCTTTGGCGTAATTGGATTGATATAGGAAATGCCTTGAGATCATACTGATTGAGCCTGTAATCCTGTGGTTAAACAGCTTCAGAACTATATTACTATCAGCATATCAGATAAATCAGTATACTTGAAAAGGAAGCTAGTTATTCGCAAAATTGCTATTCTGACAATGGATTTCTCGTTGCTTGATGCCAGAGCTCGCGTACACAATGAGCCTGACTGAAAAATGCGATGTTTATAGCTTCGGTGTCCTGGTGCTCGAAGTGACAATCGGAAAACACCCAGCGGAGCTCGGCATATCTCTGAATTCCCTGCAATCCGAGCAAAGCGTGGAGCTAGAAGATCTGTTAGATGCACGTCTTCCACCTCCGGCAGATCAAATCACCATGAACGAAGTGAAAGCAATAGTGAAGCAAGCACGTTCATGTATAGATGTTGATCCGAATCGGAGGCCAACCATGAGAGAAGTGTCGCAGGCACTCCTCGAAAATTAGAACAATCTTCACTAGTCTGGAGCAGGCACGCCCATTTGTATTTTCTCGCTGTAATCGATTCACTCCTAGTCCTCTACGAGTAGGCAAATTTAAGCGTTAAATAGGCAATGACGATCATGTGCTTGTTTACGTGTAATAAAAGCTTTTCGAGCACAATTAGATTGGCCAATCATGATTATCTCATTCTTATTTTTAGCACGACAACAGTCAAAATACAAATTGCCGAGGAAAAAAAAAAACTCGAACATAACACGACATGATTTGTTTAATCCGTACTATTTGGGCCCATGGAAACTTATCGAGGTTAGACCGGCCAAAGCCAGCAATACGCACCAATCTCCCTTGAACGAGCCCAGCTAGATATGCCTTGCTTGTTGGCCCAGAGTATCCTCGGTAAGAAAGAGTGGAGAGCAAGTAATTACTGACAACAGATCAAGGTTCAGTCTTCTCAGCACAAGTGTCGAGCGAAGGCAGCCCTCGGCTGGATCGGGTGAGGGCCTCCCTCACAAGATCTGGCGAGGGCACCCCTTCCCCGACTTCGGTGAGGGCTTGGTGAGGGGTGCCCTCACCTAACTCAACCGAGGGCCACCCTCACCCGATACTGCGAGGGTGACCCTAGCCAACCCTGTGAGGGCAACCTCGCCAAACGCCGGCTTTCCTCCGCCGGCGAGGGCAACCCTTGCTGGATGCTGACTTCCCTCCGTTGGCTCGCCATGGCTAACGGAGGGAAGAGAGAAGAAAAAAAAAATGAAAAAAATATTAAAAAGTAAAAAGACAAAAATGCCATAAAGTTTAAAGTAAATGTGTTTTTGTGTCACGAAAAAAAAAGTTTTAGATAAATGTGTCACGGTTGGTAAACTTTGGGGTAACCCATCCGTGGGCAGCTACGTTGGTTGAGAGTCTCTCATTCATCGCTGAGGTTAAGGGTTCGAAACTTGCAGTTACTAGCAATTTAAGTGGGGGCTCTAGCAAAGTGGGATGTGGGCTAGTCTCCCCAAGGTATAGGGGCCCGGTCTTTTGGTGCCGTCCAAGCACGGGGAGCCCGTGATGGAGTCCTCGGTTACCAAAAAAGAAAAAAGAAAGTTTTGGGTAAATTTGTCATTTTTGACAAAGTTTGGGGTTTTTGATGGTTTTTTCCCATTAAATTATGGGCAAATTAAGTATTATCAGTTGCTTCTTTCAGCTCTTGACATCTAAAGTAAAAAATTTTCTTTCACTTCACTCACATGTGAACTCAACACTCCATAAACAAGTGATGTAGGATATCTTCACAAAAGTATTGCCAAACAAAATAAAAAAGAATTGAACTTAAAGGGACTCGCAATCTACCCGAAAATGATGCCTTGAACTAGGCATAAGTGTTTGATGAGAAGTTAACTCCAATGGGATATCTCGATCTCCCATCACTGGTGAGCAATAATTGTAATTACGGATTGAGATGTTCTCACTTACGAAGGATCATTGGCATCTTCAGTTTATTAATATAGATTCATGTGAATTGTATTAGAAGCAATCAAGTGTTTAAGTAAATGTAAGTTCAAATGGACATGTTGATAGGTTGGGGCTTAGAGACTCTATTAATAATCTCCCCCGATGAAGGTATCGCATTTCCGTTGGGTGTCCCAACAAGAGATATCAAAGCCGATAGTTAATTGATGGGCCTCAAGTAGACACTTGTATTTGAGCGAAATATCTCATGGTCAACACAGCTTTTGGGTAGAAATTGCGTACATCTAGATTATCGACTAATATTATACTATAACATCTAAAAAGGTCAAACCCCAACTCGTTCTACACCACATGGTATGCATTTGTCGTCTTTAAGGATCAAACGTTATTGAATTTTAAATGTTGATTGTATATTGCAAATGGGTTCTTGTCAATGAATTATTAAAAAATGCAGCACTTAACTTTTATTTATCTTAGGAGTTGGGAAAATTACCAAAAAAAGTCATAAACCTATTGTTATTGTGTTAATTTAGTTATAAACTTATTTTTTTTTTACCAATTGAGTACTAAACCTTTTACAATTATTCTCAATCACTCTATCCGAACAAAAATGGCCATCCGGCGCCGACATGGCAACCGGCCAGCGCTGGCGACATTTTTTTTAATAATATATTTATTATTTGAAATATTATTATTATTTTTTTAATCTTTTTTCCTTCTTTTTTTCCTTCTCCCTCTCCCTCCTTCCTCCTCCTCTCCTCCTCTCCTCCTCCCTCCTTCTTCCTTTGGCTCCGGCGACCAACTAGAGGGGAGGGCTGGCCGGTCGCCGAACTAAGGAGGCCAGGCTAGCTCACCTCATTGTCACCGGGCGAGGGCAAGTTTGCCCAACCACCGGCGGGGCGAGCCTCGCCAGATCCGGCGTGGGGGCCTCACGGTTGCCGGGTTTGGCGAGGCTCGCCTCGCCTGATCTGGTGAGGGCTTGCCTCGCCAATCGACAAGCACGTGCCTAACAATGGTAGGGCGAGCCCTCGCCGGATCTAGTGAGGGCTCGCCTGCGCCGCAGAGCAAGGCGAGCCCTCACTAGATCTGGCTAGGGGGCTCACCGTCGCGTTTGACAAGGCCCGGTGAGGGCTCGCCTTGCCCAGCCGACCACGAGGGAGCCCTCACTAGATCCGACGGGGGCTTGCCCCGCCGTCACCGGGCGCGAGCTCACCGACCGGTGAGGCGAGCCCGCCGAGCCAAAGGTAAGAGGAGGGAGGAGGGAGGAAGAAGGAAGAGGGAAAAAGGGGGAAAAGAGATAGAGAAAAGGAAAAAGATAAATAATAATAATAATAATAATAATAATAATAATAATAATAATAATAATAATAATAATAATAAAATATTATTAATAAAAGGTCGCTGGTACCGACCGGCTGCCACGTCACCACCAGTTGGATAATTTTGGATGGATAAACTAATCGGGAATAATTGTAAAAGGTTTAAAACTCAATTGATCAAAAAAATAAGTTTATGATTGAACTAATACAATTGTAATAGGTTTGAGACTTTTTTGATAATTTTCCCCATAGGAGTTCTATATGGAGGATGCTTCAACACTCGAGAATTTTGAAATGAGGCAAACATCAAATCACATTGATTTGCTCCTCACTTCCCTCTTCTTTTCTTTCACAGCCATTGATCCTTCCTCCGCCAATGACCACACCCCATTTCTCAGCTTCTCTAATCTAATTCATTCATTTTTTTACGACAGCTTCTCCATGTATATATTTCATAGTCTGATTAAATATTGAGTTTTAAATCAACGTTTTCCTTGTTTTAAGGGTATTAATGTAGTTCCCCATCTTTAGGATTTTAATTCCACCTCTTGGGTCAGATTTGTCAGGATTAAGCTCTCAAATGCAAGGAAAGAAAGAATAAAAGTGAAAAAGAGAAATCGAGATACAAGACTACATCCATAGAGGATTCCGCTGTAATTAGCACTCACACCTCTTTGTGTATATATACACTTAATAGTTATTCATGAGCTCAAATTCAACTAACTAATAAAATATAGCGGCTTGAGGGCATTACCCTTGCAACCCCTGTCAAAATAGCTCTTGTGCCTTCCTATTGATAGGGAGTATGAAGCACACCTCAATAAGATCTTGTATTTATGTGTCAACATTGCCTTTATGGTTAGATTCTCGTCCTTAGAGTGTTAATCCTGCCTAAATTCTTTAACTAGAGATGAAGTATAACAATTATATATCGGAACATATTAATATACGATGTTGATTAGAGGTGAGCACATCATAGTTTTTTTTTTTTTTTTTTTTTTTTTTTGGTTGAGTTTAGAATGGATAATTTTTAAAACGGTTCGCGAAAGGGACTCACCGTATCGCGCGTCTTGGTTTGAAATATTTTTGAAACTACGCAAGCTGCCAAATCATATATATATATATATATATATATATATATATATATATAGATGTATATATATATATATATATATATATATATACATCTATATATATATATATATATATACATATATACATATATACATCTATGTATATAATATATACATATATACATAGATGTATATACATATATACATAGATGTATATATTATATACATAGATGTATATATGTATATATATATATATATATATGTATGTATGTATGTATGTATTTTATTTGAGTAAATATAAAGATTGGGATGCTTGCTTTCTCCTAGTTGTCCTTCCACCTTTGACTGCTTCACGCGTCTTCATTCGCCCAAATAATCTCACCTTTGGCGGGCGGTGCTGTGACTAGCCGGCTCATCAGGACGGTGGTGGAGCCACCGTTCGATGAGCATCCTGTGCCCGAGCATGTACGACCCCGTGCGATCGGCCTTGGTCTGCCTTGTCGGGAGGCAGTGGGCCGCACTGCCCACAGTGCTCACCGGGTTCGCGGCGTTGGCCCTCATGCACGAGCTGATGCTCTACCACATCGGAAGGAAGGAGGCCGCGTGGGCGATCGCGCGGTTCTTCCTCCTCCACGGGGTCGCTGTGGCGGCAAAGGTCACAGCAAAGAAGGCGTTGCGCGGCACAAGGTGGCAGCGGCTGCTGGCAAAGGTGTCAAGGGTGTTGATGGCGGGGTTCGTGGTGGTGATGGGGTTCTGGTTGTTCCCACCGCCCCTCCTGCAGCGCGACGTGGTGGCGAAGGCGGGGAGGGAGACCATAACGGTTGTTGAGTTTGTGAAAGGGCTTTGGAACATCCTGAGATTCATCTCACGCAAACTAGCGAGTGGTCCTTGAATTGCTCCAGATTTTTCATACATATTAGTTAAAGGGCGGATTTTGTAAAAGATCGTTCTTTTCGGATGATGTGAAAATAACTCTCGCATCTTTTTATAAATGTCCAGTTCTGCTTATGAACTTCAATTATATTTCTAGGGACAAGGTCACAGGAAATGCCACCGTTACCAAATTATCGGTCTCAGCTAGTGGCTACCTCAATACATATAAAATAAGGATACATTTGGTAACCATTTTGTTCCCAGGAACAATTTCTGCTCATAAATAGTATTTTTCATTCTGTTTCATGGATAAAGGAACAATTTTTGCTCAGAAATAGTATTTTTCATTCTGTTTCATGAATGAATTTTTGAGCATTCAAATGTGTTTGATAATTGTACAAAATTTCTATTCCCAAAATAGAAATGCATTTGGTACGCTACTTAAATTTTTTGTGACTTAGAATTTTTTAATAATTTTATTACATTTTTTCCTTTTTTTTTTTTTTTTGTTTCTCTTCTTCTTCCGGCTAGATGAGAGTCGCAAGGTCGTTGGCCACGGCGAGGGCCCACAACCGACCAGACGAGAGCCAACGAGGTCAAGCCTCGCTCAACCACCGATGAGGTCGCCAAAACTTGGCTAGCCAATTGCCAACCTTTGCCATGGCCGGCGATTGGCTAGGGGAAGAAGAAGAGGAGAAAAAAAGAAAGAAAAGAAAAAGAAGAAAATAAAAGAGGAAGAAAATAAAATGGTTTTTGCTTGATTCTAGAGTTGTTCCCGGAACGAAAAACAACTTTTTTAACTTCTTGATTCTGCTCAAAATCTATTCTTGGGAACAAAAAAAGTTATTAAACGGATTTTTTGTTCTTTTTTTATTCCAATGAATAAAAGAATAAAAGCAAGCACTGTCTAACATGTTACTAAACGAAACCTAAATTTCCGAAGAAGGCAAGGGAGATAAGAAAGCAACTCTTTCTATATATATTGGCGGATAGAATGTTTGTTATTGTGTGACATATCTAATCAATATCCATTACATAGCAGTGAACCCAAGGTCGTCACTTGATGAGAGCTAGCCTTCGTCGTTGGCACCGCTGACCTTGGGCCCGACCGGACCGCACGCCCAAGGATAGGGGTCGGGGCAATCAAGGGTCACCTGCGACTCCAAGTTCCGTCCCATGTTTTCTCCTGCAATCAAATCCGATTAAAACATCGCTCACTTCTCTTATCTTAGAGCAGAAGAGTCTCCCAAATGCCTCTAGCACAAAGAGACCCTAAACTGAGTATGATTTGAGAGAGTAAGAGAGAGAAAGAACACCTGTCTCATAAGTTGAAGTGAGAACCCTTGTCGCTTCGCCTCCAAGCGCGGCGGAAACAACCAGAACGAGCATGGCGGCCGCAAGAAGTGACCTGTTATAACCCATTTCCATGCACCCTCTTCTCTATTAGCGAGGTGATATGTCTGTTGATGGCATATACTGATAGGGGTATATATATGCGTGCACACGAGCATGTATTCGCACTCAGTGCTTTGACGATGCAAGGGACTGGTATTAGCTTAGATTGAGAAGCACGTGCCGTGTAGAGCCAAATTGGTCTTGACACTTTGTCATGTAGGAATAGGAATGCATCTCTAATGAGTTTCGCAAGTAATTACGGGATAATTTTCACCAAAAAAAGAGAGAAGAATCATGAATCTATTTTACAATGTCAATTCAATCTTAATTTGGCCAATTTAGTCATAAACCTTCTGAAAATTTGTCAATGTAGTCTTTCTGACCAAATTTTAGTCAATAATTGCCGACTTAGATGCCAATTGTTCTCATGGTATGACTAGTGCTAACACGGACGTTGTTATGCATTTTTTTAAAAACATTTTTTTGAATTTTTTTTATAAATTATTTCAATTTCTTTTTCTTTTTTCCCTTCTTCCCTAGCCGATCGTCGGCCCTCGTGATGGCCGGCAACAGGTGGAAGAAGAAAGAATAAAAAAAATTAAAAGGAAAAAGGAAAAATTCGGAAAATTTTAAGAAATTGCAAAAATCATCCACATCAACATCGATCGTGCCACCTAAGACGGCCAGCATCCATGTCACATATTTCCAACCAAATTTGGCCAAAATGGCTGCATTGGCAAATTCTTAAAAAGGTTTGGATTAAATTGGCCAAATGAATGATTCAAGATTGAATAGAGGTCCAGATTTCAGATTTTTTTTTGGTAATTATCCCACTTATTGCACAAGCTAATATGTAAGCGTGATGATTTTCTCTTTTTTCTCTAGTCAGCACTTAGGTCAAGAACGGTGCTGAGTTGATTTCCAACCGCATTTGCACTCAGTCTTCTCCGTGATTGATGGGAATTCAATCTCCAGGTTTAATCAAATTTGTGACGATCCATACATCTCTCCATATTTCGATTGTCAACCGATGTTTATTTTTATTTTATTCGGGCTGGAATGATCGATCGATCCAATTCCTTTCCATGGCAAAATCGGCCTTCTATGGTCTCTCGAGGAACCTGTTGCTTAAAGCAAAGTGCTGTGCTACACAATGTCACGAATTGTCCTCGATGGATGGTTACGATCGTTTCTTTCCCGGTCACCGATCTGCGAGGATCTGCGAGGAACGGTTCCTCAAGGGATCGTTTTTAGAATCGGGGAATTTCCTCTAAAGTCTTAGTCAACTTAGCGTATCGATGAAAGGTCTCATTTGATCGACGGCGGTCCATACAATCTTGTTGTAAAGTCGCTGGTGAAATTCGTCTGTATCGCCGCTGTGGTATGAACTGTTGAACCGCGTCCGTATAGACTGGGGTTGCTCCCGGGAACCTCCACATTCGTCGTCCATTCTCGTCGGATTAGGCTTTCCTGAAAATGTCGTCCTCGTGCTCAAATGTCGCCGTCGTTTCAGTGGTCAAGATGTCGACAGCCTACAGCAATCTCAGCGGCTATCACGGTTTTGAAACAATCGCTTCCCGCTAGGCTCGCCATCATCGAGAACTCCAACTGATCCGCAGCACGTGGTCGTCGTCTGATGAGATAGCACAATCTGCTGCAATCTGCACGCAGAGAAGAAGAAGATTGCTGGCCATGGTGGAACTCAAGTCACACATCTTGCTTTGGTTTCTGCTGCTATTATCTTGCAGTGCTGAAGCGAGAGCTGGTTCAGAAGTAGAGGCGCTCCTCGCATGGAAGTCGACTCTTGAGAACCAAACCGCGCTTGGATCGTGGACGGCCATAGAACTGCCCGGACTGAATCAGACCGACCAGTTTTGGGTAGTTTTAGGGTTGCCAATCTGATTCCAGTGATTTTCAGTTTGGTTTCTAATTTCGAGGTGGGAACCAGTGCCCAGACTGAATCGATTTACGTTTTTCTTTAATTTTTTATTTCTTAATGAAGTAAAGTGTAAACCTGAACCCTAATCTCCTCTCACCCCTCACTTATTCCAAATGATGAAGTAAATCTTTGTTTCTTTCATATCACTATACGGATTCATCCAACTTGTTCCTTTTATCTCTTGCTTCTTTCTCAATTTTACTTTCTTTCTTTTCTTACAAGAATTCACCAGTTTTACCTCCCTCGCTCCACCTTCCTTAAATTTGTGAGTCCATCGTTTATGGAAAATGGAAAAGAATTCAAATTCACTGAATCCTCCTCCTTTTTTTCAAGCGTGCCCTTACAATCACGACCCTATCATCTCTTGGTCTTCTTCACAAATCTTGGACGAAATCCCAATTTTGAATTGCAACATAGATTGTTAATTCAATTAATCGAAAACTTTCAATCAAGTTATGTGAATTCACCAGTTCTATTGGACCGCCAAGGAACCAAACTGGACTGGTGGTCCCAGGACCAGGTGGTCCGATTCCGAATTCCAGAAATGTGGTCCTGGGTGGGATCGGATCGAATTGGGAACCGATCACTTCTAGCCTTACATGGTCTCTCAAGGAACCAGTTGCTTAATGCAAAGTGTCATGTTATATAATGTCATAAAATGTTCCTCGAGGGATCTTACCGACAAAAAGGTCCAATTTGATCGAGCGGCCGTCCATTCAATCTTGTTGCAAGTCTCTGGTGAAAGTCGTCCGCTTGATGTTAATAGGCGTAACTCAAAATTCCAAGTAATGTCGGGAATGCATGTTTACACCACGGTGCAAGAAAATAGACAACAAAGCCAACATTGACCCGTTATCGTATCAGCATATAACGTCGCCACCGTGCGATGAACTGTTGAACCGCGTCCCTGTCGACTGGGGTTGCTCTTGGGACTGCCACATTCGTCGTCCATTCTCATTGGATTAAGCTTTCCTGGAAATTTTGTCCTCGTGCTTGAATGTGGCTGTTGTTTCAGCGGTCGAGATGTCGACAGCTTACGGCAATCTCGGCGGCTATCATGGTTTTGGAATGGTCACTTGGCTCGCTTTCATCGAGAATTCGCACTGATCCACGGCCTGTCATCGTCATCTGATGAGATAGCACAATCTCTACAAGGGACTGAAGCAAGAATGTAAATCCATCAGAAGGAATAATAAATGGAATCTGCAGCAAGCTGAACGCGGACAAGAGGAAGAGTGCTGACCATGGCCGAACTTAAGTCACGCATCTTGCTTTGGATTCTGCTACTATTATCTTGCAGTGCTGAAGCGAGAGCTAGTTCAGAAGCAGAGGCGCTCCTCACATGGAAGTCGACTCTTGAGAACCAAACTGCCCTTCGATCGTGGACGACCAGCAGGACGATGGGTGACCCAAACCTGTCGACGAGGCCGTGCAGATGGTTTGGCGTCTCTTGCGATGCGGAGGGCGGCATCATGAAGATACATCTCCCGCGCGCGAGCCTAGGGGGAAACCTCACTGGCTTTGAGTTCTCGGCTTTTGACAGCCTGGTGTCCCTCAATCTCAGCCAATGCAACCTCTCGGGGCCTATCCCGCCTCAAATCGGCTCACTCTCGAAGCTGACGCACCTGAACCTCTCCAGGAACATTCTCTCTGGTCGTCTCCCGCCCACACTTAGGCGGGAGCTAATGAGAGCATGATTGGTCAATTTGGTGTCGGTTTCTACTCTGCTTATTTGGTGGCTGAGAAAGTCATTGTGACTACTAAGCACAATGATGAGCAGTACATCTGGGAGTCCCAGGCTGGTGGTTCCTTCACCGTTACGAGAAATGTGAGTGGGGAGCAACTCGGCAGAGGGACCAATATCACCCTCTTCCTTAAGGAGGACCGGGTGAGTTCATTTATGGTTGCTTTTTATGAATTGGTGGAAAAGATTTACGATGGTTTTGGATGATACATGATGCTAACAGCGTCAACTCTCTGTTTTCCTCAGCTGGAGTACCTGGAAGAAAGAAGGATTAAGGACCTTGTGAAGAAGCACTCCAAGTTCATTAGCTACCCCATCTATCTATGGACTGAGAAGACAATTGAGAAAGAGATCAGTGATGATGAGGACGATGAGCCCAAGAAGGAAGAGGAAGGAGATGTTGAGGACGTCAATGAGGAGAAGGAAGAAAAGAAGTCCAAGAAGAAGAAGATTAAGGACGTTTCTCATGAGTGGCAGCTCATCAACAAACTGAAACCCATCTGGCTGTGAAAGCCAGAGGAGATCACCAAGGAGGAGTATGCTTCCTTCTACAAGAGCTTGACCAATGATTGGGAAGACCATCTTGCTGTGAAGCACTTCTCTGTTGAGGGGCAGCTTGAATTCAAGGCTATTTTGTTCGTCCCAAAACGTGCTCCGTTCAACCTCTTCGATATGTTAGGAGGGTTTTCATTATGGACAACTGCAAGGAGCTCATTCCAGAGTATCTTGGATTCGTGAAAGGAGTTGTCGATTCTGATGACTTGTCCCTCAACATTTCTCGTGAGATGCTGCAACAGAACAAGATTCTAAAGGTCATCAGGAAAAATCTTGTCAAGAAGTGCATTGAGATGTTCAATGAGATTGCAGAGAACAAGGACTTAAAAATCTATTTGATGGTTGAAAGTGTTTATTTATTTAGTCAATTGATGATAATATTTCGTATTTTAATAAATTAATTTTATAAAATGTATCGTGAATATTTATTTGTCAATGATTATGGAGTTTCATATAACAACGTCCACCAATACTTATTTTTAATTAGAAAGTTTTCATACCGATGTTTACTTAAACAATGCTGATGAGTAGCACCAAGATGTGAATTAGTAGTGAAGCTGCAGGGCATGAAAAGATGAGCGGACATTTTTTCCGCATTCATATCATATTTGGATCTAATTCTTATATTTAGTAGTGAACTCAAGTGCCAAAGGAGTAGGACATCACGGATTTATCGATCATTCTCCGCAATTTAGTCGTTGATTACTTGATAGTATGATGTCATAATGATGGACAAATGTCGCATTGAATCATAATTGGGCTTAGAATTTAAGCTTTGACGTACACTCCTAAGTCAAGTCAAAATGAAGAATGTTAGATTTGAATGTTCAAAAAAATATATTAGTACACAATTATAACGCACACATAAATGCTTGATGGCAAGAGTATTGGCACTATAGGACAAGACAACATTCATAACCCATAATGGATCATCAATCAAAGTAGCTGCAAAACCTCCATAGACAGTGTTCATATCCATGACATTTCTTATTTTATCAGTCCCAAGTGCAGGTAGTACTTTCTTGTAGTGCTTTGCCCGCACCTTCCATTTACTATCATCGTGCTTGAAAGCACTCGCGCTTCCTCCTTGTATTTCTGACATGCGCTCAGGTGCGACGTGGGGGATGGATTTGAGACTGATATTCTTGAGCTTTGGATCCGGAACAACCACGCAAGGATGGAGCGGAGTATACCAAGCAGAGTCCAGCTCAAGGCTGTCATCGCATTTCGGTGGGTAGGCATCAGGTTTCGCAAGGCGATTGTAGCAACTGCTGTTTGAGGTTTTCTGCCACATGGCGATGTCATCCTTCTTGTTATACAGCTTGAAGCACATTGAGGTGAGAAGCTTCTGCAGTCTGTCATAATCTGACTTCTGTTCCTGCACGGTGGTGTTCCATCCACGCCAGCGGTTTTGGTAGTTGACTGGTGGTCCTGAGAGGACCCAGAAACCTCCAGGCTGCAGTATCCGGTTGATTTCTAGGAGGTATAATCCACCAATGACCAATGCACTTTCATAAGTAAGAAAAGAGAGATTTCATACCCGACATCCAATTCTTCCTGGTATTTAGATTCAACGCATCAGGAAAAGGAGTTACCAAATTCAGTCCATGGAATAAGGCATCTTGAGTAGTGGGCCATATCGAATGAGTTTGACAGGAAAGGTAGCCATTGCGTAGAGATGATGCCTAGTATTGCCGGAATCCCCCGTTCCAAGGCAAATTGGACTTGAGCTTCATGATTATCTCGAGGGGCAAGAGAAATGGTTAATATCCCATGATCCAACAAAGTGCCTCCCCAGCTTGCAACTTGAAACAATTTAAAGATATTGTAGGCATCAGCTAAAACTACCACTAGAACTGTAAGTGCCAAATCTATTAAACCACAGAAGCATCTGCACATCTCCGAAATGCTAATTAAAAAAAGTACCACAATTCTTTTCCCCTTCATGAGTAAGTACAAACTCCCCCACAACCCGTGTCAATGGGTGTTCGAACTGTGCCATCTTTCATACCCGGGATCAGATCTTGCATCAAATCAACATATGCACTCACACCCTTGTGAAACATCGTACCGCCACCAGGAAAAGGAAACTTCTCTCCTTGCTTTCTCAGCCAGTTCTGGTTTGATATCTCTTTTGATCCAATCATATGGCACATTCCTATGACCCGATCCACATATCCATTTTCACTATGGTGTCATGAATTCAGAAATTTCTGTTTTTTAGTATGATTGAGGAAACACAATTACCTATACCAACATTCGTCCCTGCTCTTTGGCCATCTAATCGGCGGCTTGTACCCTTCTCGTGGCGGGACTAAGCATTCCTTTCTCTCAAAAACCGCCGGGCAATGGTGCTCCATGAAAGTTAGACGATGCATGCCATACTTCCTCCACCTCTGTGCCCAAAAGAAGAAAACCATATATCTTAGATTCGTTCTGGTAGATCAGATCACAACAAATTATTTGGTCTGCTCGTACCTTAGGATCTGTGCAGGGAGTGTAGTCTTGGTAGTCTAAGCTACACTTAGGGAACGATACAAACTTCATTAATAATAACTTCCCAAAGCATCCCTTCAGATGCATAAATCCTCACTAGAACATTATGAATATTTTCTCGGTGCTCATATCAAATAGCTTCAGGAGAACAATGAAATAATCGGTACAAATCTCTATTAAATCACAGACCACCCCCCTAAAAAAAAAAAAAAAATAAAATAAGAACACCAACCACCACCACCAATAACGCAAAATGTAATTTCGGCAGAACAAGTGGCAAACCTTGCAAAACTCAAGTTGTTGATCAAATACGACAGTACACCATCATTGCAAACTTACAATGATGGTCTACTATTGGATTATTGCCCAAATAGAAAAAAATAACATGATCACAAAAAGGTAAGAAAAATGCAATATGTGAACCTCTCAAGTGAAGTAACCAATTGTGAGTATTAATATATTCAGGCAATATTGACAAATATCCATTCAAGCACCATGAAGACAGCTTTATTATAATAGCACTTTAGCAAACATAAGTATATGAGATTTTTTTCTCCTATGAAATTGTCAAATGTGATTGTCAAGATGGAACATCCAATTTATTAAAAAGTTCTAAGAAAACTAAACTTACAATATTTAGCCCATCTTGTTTGACACCTACACTAATTAACCCTATATTCTAAGGAAATAAAATATCCCAATCATTATCGTTTATGAGTAAAATGACATAATCCTACTACTAATATGCACGGGCTAATAATGAGTGACATTGGGACTAAATTCCACATGAAAAACAAACAGTCACTTAATAAAACTAGATGAACAAATGCCTCTAGCTTTGTCACCAACCATCTCTACCTATTACTCATGCTACATCAGGCGAAGAGGAATCAGGAGCTTTTGTTGCCGCATTCATTGCCTTGTATGAGCAAAACTCTACAAAATTCCTAGGGTAGACTGAAGGTTGCCTAGCACTTCAGGTATCTCTTCATCAAAACAATGGCATAGTTTTTTAGTGGAACACTCACGTCCGCACATGCATGTGCACGTCAGAAATAGCTGACTGATTCCTTGAACATCTTTCATCTTCTCCAAGTTCATCATTGTTTAATCAGCACTAAATAAAAGACCGAAGGCAAAGGGATAGATGACTTAACATTCAGTTACAGACACTTCTCATCAGCATCTCGTTGAGCAAAACCATCAATTACATGCCTTAAACATCAAGCCAGTATGAACAACAGATAGGTTCCTCACAATCTCACGCGAACATTTTGGCAGCAACTACAATAGACAAGCTCATGTACGATTTCAGTCACTGCCTAATGCTAACATAGGCCTAATATCGAAACCACCATTCAAGCCCAATCATGTCGGCACAAGCCATCATCCATTATAGCTGCCGTCACGGATTCAAATTTCACAAGCATTCCTAAGTCCACACTAAATTTTCAAAAATAAAATGCATATCGCGGCATAGTCTCGAACCTAAAGCTGCCACTTTGCTCTTTCAAATATTGCGCACCGAGCAAAGACAAACCTCTACCGACACCTCAAGGTATGTTCACTCGATAGAGAGTTCGAATCTCCCGGGAAAGCACATTCACTTTTAGGCCGGTCGATCGCGAGTGAGTGAGTGGAGAAAGGAATCGGAAGCGGCGCTCACCTCGGGAAATGTGAGACGCGGCGAGTTGGCGACGGGGAGAGGAAGGGGAGGGGCCCGGGGGCGGAGGCGGAGGGGCGTCGGCGTTGGGGGTGGAGGTGGAGGTGGAGGCTACGTCGCGTCGGCGTTAGAGTCGGGGCGACGGAGGCAACCGACTTGAGGGACGTCGGAGTCGGGGCATCGGCGTCGAGTCGGGTTCGGGGACGAGGCGGAGGGGCGTCGGCTTTGGGGGCGAGAGACGGAGGCGGAGGCTGCGTCAACGTTGGCGTCGGAGTCTGGGGCGACGGAGGCAACCGACTTGAGGGACGTCGAGTTGGGGGCGACGGAGGCAACCGATGGAGGGGCGTCGGCGTTAGAGTCGGGTTCGGGGCGGAGGCAAAGGTTGCATTGGCGTTGGTGTTGGGGGCAAAGGAGGCAACCGGCTTGAGGGGCATCGAGTCGGGGCGACGGAGTCGGGGCGACGAGTCGCGAGAGGGCGTCGAGGGCGGAGGTGGAGGCGGAGGTGGCGTCGTCGGCGTTGGAGGCAACTGGCTTGAGGAGCGTCGGAGTTGAAGGCGTCGGAGTCGCGAGAGGGCGTTGGGGGCGGAGGCGGCATCGTCAGTGTCGGAGTCGGGGGCGACAGAGGCAACCGGCTTGAGGGGCGTCGGAGTCGAGAATGGAGAGAGAGAGCAGAGGAGGGGAAGAGAAGCAGCTGTGCGACTTTTGTTCTCCCCTGCAACGGAACGGAACGGAGAACGGGGAGAGAGAGAGAGAGAGGAGAGAGAGGACGATTCAACAGGGCGCAGGCGTCGCAGAGGAGAGCGAGTAGAGGGAGCGTCAGAGTGGTGGGCCCCACACGCGGCCTGCACGAATTTTGAATGCCTGACGCCCTCGCCTACGTGGCGCCATGTGTCGATCGCTGAGTGGTCTTACCCACCACCTACGTGGAGGGTAAAACCCAGCCAATATTTTCTCCTCTTCATTTCTCAGACAGTGACGCGGCACGTGGGAAGCGAGTTGATAGGTCCAGTTGGCGGTTAGCAAAGCAAGAGCGGTGGTTGCTGCTTCGCCTTCAGTTTCAACCAAAGTGAGGGTAGTTAGTTGTTGTATTTAAGGTTAAATACCTAAAAATAATGCTCAAATTTTAGTCCAACTTTCACTTCAATCCTAAATTTTCCTACACATTCAATAATCGCATTGGTTTATTTAAAATTTTCAGCATCAAGAACGAATGGAAATAAGGGTATTAATAAAGGTGCAGTTTCAGATAATGGACTTGAAACAAATATTTTTTGATGCATGAATAGAATTGAAACTAAAGTAAAGGATTCTTTTTAGACAAAAAAAAAAAAAAAAAAAATCATAGAAGATTTAAAATTTACCTAAAGTTAGGAGTTTCTAGAAACTAGACCATTGTAATTGTGAAAAGAGAGAATTACATATTGTCCTTCAAGTTTTTCTAATTGTGAAAATTTGCCTCTTGGCATTTCGAAATTTTGCATGCTGCCTCCTAACGTTTTGAAATTTGTGGTAAAGAATTATTTTTTTGAAATTATAAGGTGAATTGGTCATGTATAATCTGTCACATGATTAGATAACAACATATTTCAAAACTGTATATCAATACGAATTTGGTATCAGATCCAATCAAATTATTATCAATTCTTCAACCACACTTTCATACATAATATAATTCTACATTATTCTTCTACTTTCTTTTTCATATCTATGTATTTACATGACAAATTCACCCGTCATAATTACTCATGTGTCGTCTCGCCCTCGGAAGCTCCAAGAAAAAACTCGGTCAGAGTCAATGCCAAGGGCCGAATGACATTTGATTTCTTATACTCGCGTGGCAAATTGCAAAAAATAGAGACATCCCCTGGGGCCCAATTTGCAACGACCCTAAAAACTTCGAGGGGCAATAATAATATGTAATTTTCCCCAAGGGCGGACAACAGGCCTGAGCGAGCTGGGTCAGCCCCGGCCCAAATATGTCCCTAAGGCTCGGCCCGAAAAATGATGGGCCTTAATTCACGCCTCCCGCCAAGTTCGGCCCGTATCGGGATCTTCCTACTCATTCTTATGCGCACTTCTCTCTCCTTTTCTCGTTAAATGTCTCTGCATCACCACCGCATCAGCGGAGCATCAACTAACAAATCCAAGCCTTATAAACTAGCTTAGGACTCCCCCCTAAGCGATGTGGGACAAGAGACATGCCCTTAGCATCGCTCGCATACTGCCGAAACGATTTTAGTTCGTTCCTCAGTACTGCCCTGAGTCTGGGTCGTCACATTCTCCCCGCCTTAAGGCATAGCGCCCTCGCTGTGGCCCCACACGCTATGGGAGTCGGCTTTGAAACCACTTGTAAGGACCCGAGCCTCCACTGTACACATATTGTTCGCTTTGGACACTAAGTCCTTACAGTTTTGTTGTTCTCGGGGCAGCCCATACTACCCGAAGAAAATGAATATATATAGTTAGAGAGACCCAAGTTTTATAAGCTAGTCCGCTGTGGAAGTCGACTCTGATACCACTTATAAGGACTCGGGCCTCTACTGTACACATATTGCCCGCTTTACACACTTTACACACTGAGTCCTCATGGTTTTGTTCTTCTCAAGGCAGCTCATACTACCCTAAGAAAACGCGTATATATAGTTAGAGAAACCCAAGCCTAATAAGCTAGCCCAGGACTCCCTCCTAAGCGATGTGGAATGGGAGAATGCCCTTAGCCTCACCCGCGTATTGTTGAGGTGATCTTAGTTCGTCCCTCCATACTACCCCATGTTTGGGTCATCACATTCTCCCCCTTTAAGGGACAACGCCCTCACTGCAGCCTCACACGCTAGGACGGGAGACCTGCCCTTAGCCTCGCCCGCATACTGCCGAGGCGATCTTAGTCCATCCCTTTGTACTGCCCCAGGTTTGGGTCATCACATTCTCCCCCCTCTTTAAGGCACATCGTCCTCGCTATGGCCCCACACGCTAGAATGGGAGACATGCCTTTAGCCTCGCCTGCATACTGCCGAGGCAATCTTAATCCGTCCCTCCATATTGCCCCAGGTCTGGGTTATCACATTCTCTCCTCCCTTAAGGCTCCCTCCGTACTACCTCGAGTCTGGGTCGTCACATTCTCTCCCCCTTAAGGCGCAGTGCCCTCGTTGTGGCCCCACACGCTGCGGGAGTCAGCTCTTGTGACGGCCTGAGCGGTGGTGCGCGGGGAGGAGGGATGGCGATGCATCCGCGCCTCAGTCCCCGAACGTGCGCAAGGAAGGGGTCCCTGTCCCACATCGCCTAAAGGAGTCTTGGGCCAATTTATAATGGCTTGGGCCCCTCTAACCTGTATAACACGTTTTAAAGTCGTGAGGATTCAGTGTCCAAAGCGGACAATATTATACAATGGGGCCCGGGTCGTTACAAATGGTATCAGAGCCGACACTCGACCACGTGTGGGACCACACGAGGGCGCTGTGCTCCCAAGGGGGGAAGAGTATAACGACCCGAGCGGCAGTGCACGGGGAGGAGGGATGGCGGTGCATCCGCGCCTTGATCCCCGGACATGCGCAAGGAAAGGGTCTCTATCCCACATCGCCTAGGGTGGGAGTCTTGGGCTAGTTTATAATGGCTTGGACTCCTCTAACTTGTATAACGTGTTTTAAAGCTGTGAGAACTTTGTGTCCAAAGCGAACAATATTATACAGTGGAGCCCGGGTCGTTACAGCTCTGATACCACCTGTAAGGACTCGGGCCTTCACTATACACATATTGTTCGCTTTGAACACTAAGTCCTCACGATTTTGTTCTTCTCGAGATAGCCCATATTATCCTAAGAAAACGCGTATATATAGTTAGAGGAACCCAAGCCTTATAAGTTAGCCCCGAACTCGCATCTAAGCGATGTGGGACGGGAGACATGCCCTTAGCCTCGCCCGCATACCGCCGAGGTGGATCTTAGTTCGTCCCTCCGTCACGCCCTGTCCGGGTCGTCACATTCTCCCCCTCCCCCTCTTAAGGCATAGCGCCCTCGTTGTGGCCTTACACGCTGGGATAGGAGACATGCTCTTAGCCTCACCCGCATACTGCTGAGGCAATCTTAGTCCGTCTCTCCGTACTACCCCTGTTGGAGAAATCTTTCCAGAATATTTTGAAGCTGACAAAACATTTCTATCAGTCTAGTCTGGATGTCGACAGCTTAAAGTCTCAAGACTTTGTAAACTCAAGACTCAAGACTCAAGACTCAAGACTCAAGACTATTCTCACTGACAGTCTTTCTAATCCAGTGACGAAGGAAATCCGAAGCCTAAGTATATGGTTGAAGATTCGATCCTATCCTCTGGAAAAGATCCATTGGTTGGATAATCATTTCGGATTCTTTGATTCTTATCTAAGATCAATTGAAGATCCAATGTTTGACGAAACATTCTTGGAATGTTCTATTCTTGGAAACCAAGATCCTGATTGTATGGGCGAACAGGATTGATGGGCTATCATCAGATTCCTTAAATAGCTCGGATGATCTTCTTAATTGATTCCGTCCAACGGGTAGATTGGAGGAATTCCTTTGGTAAGTGCCAACGGCTATGAAGGCATAAAGGAGTATAAAAGGAAGACGTTCTAGTTGATTTAAGTGTGTGATTGATAGAAAAATTCCAGAGTCTGAAGAACCTTGATTGTTAGTCGATACAGTTTGAGCGAAATTGTATACACAGAGAGTGTCTATACTTAGTGGTACCTTGAGCGAGTGTAGTAGATTATCTACATCGAGAAATCAAGGAAGATCAACACTGTAACATCTCTTTGTTCATAGTAGAATCCAGCCAATTGGCTGTGCGTAAGAGTGGACGTAGGCTTGCATCAAGCCGAACCACTATAAACCGCGTGTTCAATTCTCTCTTTCCTTTACTCAGTCTTACGATTGATTTTTTTTTTCCTTCATCTGTCTAAGTATTGTGAAATCTTCAAGAAAATTTTTATAAACCTATTCACCCCCCTCTAGGTACTCGTACTAGCAATATCAGCCCCGAGTCTAGGTCATCACATTCCCCCCCTTTAAGGCATAGCGCCCTCGCTGTGGCCCCACATGCTACAGAAGTCAGCTCTGATACAACCTGTAAGGACCCAGGCCTCCACTGTACACATATTATTCGCTTTGGACACTAAATTCTCACGGTTTTGTTCTTCTTGGGGCAGCCCATAATACCCCAAGAAAACGCGTATGTACAGTTAGAGGGACCCAAGCCTTATAAGCTAGCTCAGGACTCCTCCCCTAAGCGATGTGGAATAGGAGACATGCCCTTAGCCTCGCCCACGTACTGCCAAGGCAATCTTAGTCTGTCCCTCCATACTGCCCCAGGTTGGGGTCGTCACATTTGAAGTTACAAACTTTTCTCGCTTAAAGCCAATAAAATCAAAATGCTCAAAGCTTTTGCATGATCATTTTACCTTTAATTCACTAATTC
Organism: Eucalyptus grandis; assembly: GCF_016545825.1. Classification (NCBI taxonomy): domain Eukaryota; kingdom Viridiplantae; phylum Streptophyta; class Magnoliopsida; order Myrtales; family Myrtaceae; genus Eucalyptus; species Eucalyptus grandis. The sequence continues at coordinate 59,564,189 of NC_052616.1, read as the reverse complement.
TACCAAAGAATTGTCAACATAGACCAATTTGATGAATGATCTAGAATTACTTGAGAATGTTAAATGAGATGTGTTAGGATGACGAAAAAGCAAACCCTATTCTATACATATTTTTTCCTGTTTAAGTACATGTTTTTTACCTTTATTAGTCCATCAATTAAGCAAATTATCAATTACATGGCTTCAAGTTGCAGATAATTGCCATTCTAGCATTACATGCAGTATTGGCGTTGCGGTGGCAGTGACCATCGCTCAGATTCTGCATGGCGCCCGTGACAGATCTTAGTGAAGCATGTGGAAACGTGAGGAGTATGGGAAGAAGGGGTTTCCATCATCCATCAAGGCCATTATTGTGACTTTAATTTCAAAATAATACGTGGTATGTAAAGGAAGCTATAGAAATGGAGCAAAGGTGCATTACTCGAAGGTAAACTACAAGAAAACCTAGTAGCAAAAAGCATTCAGCTGAAGCCCAAAGCATTCAGCTGAAGCCCACCTGGGATGCGTTTATCATATTTATGAGTAATCATATCATGGTTGGAGCATGTGGTGTATTTTGAGTTTTAAATCGGTTTGTCCTTCCCACTCTCACTCCCGATTTATCATCCAAATTTAAATTATATTAAATGAACTACAAATAAAGAGAAATTAAATTAAATTGGGATTTTATTTTTTATTTTCAAATTAAGATCAAATTTATAAGAAAATTAAACAATAGTGAAAGTAGATACTTTTTCCGGCCCTGATATTGTCTTTTTGGCGACAGTTATTATCTTTGTCTGGATATGGATATTACATTAGGATTAAGTGCAATATAATGAGGGAAAAGTATAGACTGGAATGCCACAAAGTGTACTGGGATTATATTAAGGGAAAAATAAGATAAAAAGGAGAATGGCCGTATGCTAGCCTTCTTTAAGTCTACTTCAGTGCATAGCTGTGCATATATCATATAGATTGTGACACTTAAACTTGCACGAATGCCTGCACAACTATGAGTCCAAAGACACTGCCAAACATAATATATATTCAGAATGCATAATTGACCTAGAAGTCCATATGGACAGTTAATAGACATGTTGTTATGGTAATAAGGATCAGATGCTGGAACCTGCAGAATCCATTCACTGATCAAAACAGAGAGCTTGACGTCCCAGTAGGCTTGTCTCGCAAATAACTGAAGTCGAATGGGATGGGAGGTTTTCTTCATCCACTTCGTATTCATTGTTTTCTTCAATTGTCAAACCATCGAGCTCGCGGTTAATCCTGGTGAGTTGCGCAGCCACTTCGCTCATTGACGGCCTCCTTGCACCACTTTGGTCCAAGCACTTCACTGCAATTTCAGCCACCATTCCTACTCTCTCCATTTCATCTTCGCTAGCACCCTCGAAGTTTATGATGTTGTAAAGTGTCTTATCCTTCACAGAAGAGATGAAATAATGAATGATATTGATTGACTCTTCGGACTTAGTAATAAAATGTGTAGGCTTCTTTCCCGTGAGCAACTCCACTAGGACAGCTCCAAAGCTATATATATCACTCTTGACCATTAGCATACCGGTGACTAAATATTCTGGATCGATGTAACCCCACGTGCCTTGTATTTCATTGGCTAAAACATGACTATGCTCTGGCGATATAAGTACTGAAGTTCCAAAATCAGATACTTTTACGGAGTAATTTTGATCTAGAAGTATGTTCACCGACTTGATGTCGCCACGAATGATTGGGGGTTCTGCACAGGAATGCATATACTCGAGTGCAAGAGCTACTTCAGTGGCTATTCTGAGCCGGTTCTTCCACGATCTCAAGATGGCTGATGTATTCCGATGGATGTGTTGGGAGAGGGTACCATTTGAAATGTATTCATAAACCAGCAATGGTATTCGAGTCTCCAAACATATGCCATGGAGCTTCACCACATTTTTGTGGTTTATTTGCATCACAATTTCAAGTTCCTGCTGGAAATCCCCCTTGATTAGAGACTCGTGTACATCTTTAGGCTTCTTGACTGCGACCATGGTGCCCCAGCGATTTTGCCTTTATAGACAGAACCAAAACCGCCCTCGCCAAGCTTATTGCTATCATCATAGTTGTTGGTTGCTTTTGCCAGCTCCACCTTCGTAAAAATTTGAACTCTCTGGTGTTTCAAGAGCTGACCTCCATTTCGTCCGAAGTTTTTTTGTTTTCTTGTCCTCCTCCACTTGTCAATGACTAAAGCAACAGAAGTTATGCCGCATATGGGCAGAGCAATCACTGCGAAAGAGTATATGCTACTAGATTAAATTCGAGCATGTCATCCTTGTATGGTCCACATAGTTCATAAAAGATATTAATTTCAAATTGGCTACCTATTTAATCTTTTATTACACAATCCGCATCGATCACCATTTATTTGAATCATTGGTCTATTTTCAAAATATAACTACCCAATTTAACCGTGATAAAAATGGTTTCGGTAACAAATGAGTTACCATATTATGTATCATGTAACAATCCTTATAAAAGTCCTCATCTAATCAAAAGAACTCAGTTGAAATACATATTACCAACATCTTCTATTACCCTTCCAAATGTCTTTCCTTGATTATTATGATGAAGGTTTGTTATAAACAAAAGTAAATGAGGAAGCATTCACCTCACATTGTTTCAGCTTTTTTCATTTACGAATGATATAAGAAGCAACCAATTATGCACGTTGTAATTATCATGGTTAAATGTTTTCGTCCATCCTATTGGAGGAAACTTTAACTGGGCTTACGAACATAGATATCATTCAAAATTGTATGTAGGTAAATTTGTATATGGTTTATGTGTATAATGTAGACCACGATTGAAGGAGATTTCTTCTAGCTAGAGATGAAAGAAAATATAGCCTTATTCATCTACACATTAATTATTCTCTAAAACTAATTTTAAATATGAATTGTAACGGGGCAGGGACCAGGATCATGTCCCTTGTCCCCACCCCTTGAACTGAAAACTTGCCCGCCTCGCGGGCACACGGGCACCACTGGAATTAATCATTTTTTTTCTCAAAAAGAGCTAATCCACCTACTAGATAAACTCGACATTTTTCTTATTTTTTACAATTTTTGTAAGAAATAATGGCCAAATGGATGAATTTTATACAAAAAAAAAAGGCCCCTTTGATTGGTTTTATAGAGCCAAAAAATGTGCGAAAATGCGAAGAAGAAATACATGGAAAACAGTTGTACCACATTGATCACCTAGAGGACTTTACAAGCCTTCATCTTCTATAAAAACAAGACTTGTAAAAAGAAGTGGTTATTCTTTGGGTTTTGTTATTATTATTGCATCATCTTCAGAGCAAACATTACAAATCAAACAAAAGAAAATAAATTTCCTTAACGAAGTTTGCACGGGCAGATTTGTCTGGCGGGGCAGCGCTAATAGCCCCACCCCGCGGGAGAATTTGCCCCGCCAGACAGAGATTGTCTGTGCCTCGTGCCCATCCTTTGCTTTAAGAACCTTGCTCCCCAGCTTAGCTTTTAAGTATGGATCCGTTCCTTTTTTGCAGCAATTATTATCCAAATTTTGAAAGGAAGTGATTACATGATAATCTTTAATATCAAAATAACAATTTATTTTGGACCATAAAAATTAAATTATAAATAATTACAAATTTTGAAAGGAAGTAATTACATGATAATCTTTAATATGAGAATAACAATTTATTTTGGACCATAAAAATTAAATTATAAATAATTATAAATTGTTGTGGGATTCACTTTTTAAGAATTTGTGACTTGTTATTTTTATAGTATCTCAAAATTGTAATACTAACAAAACCCTTGAATTTATATGTTTCGCTTCAATAACTTTAAATATGTAAGATAAATGGTAAAATGCAATTTCAAACCTCGGGAAAAACAAACACATCCACTGCAAAATCTCAATAAAAAGGTGGATTATCATACTGTTCTTTGGCAGCATAATCTCAAATCACACAAGCAGTGCCGAAGATCTGCCACCTCTCCCATAGCTTCCTTCTGTTTACTCTCAAAAACTCTATTCGTCGCTTTCTACTCGTTTTACTTTGTTTCTTTATTTTTCTTTTGCTCTGCTTTAGTAGACAATTAATTGAATAATTTTCTTAATTTATGGGAGGATGCCTAAAGGGAACAATTTTTACCCAATTTGAAACTCAAACATAGATTTCATTTGTTTCACGAAAAACAAATGATTTGAAAAATATTTTCCTAAAAAGATCGTTTGTATCGCTTACAAAAATAAATGAATGAAAAATGTTTTTATCATCTATAAGTATATTTAGACATAAATTATTATCAATAATGAATATGGTTTTTAGTGACTAATGATTTCAAGCGAATCAAGTTTAGTCTGAGAGGGCTTTTGTTTGGAAAACCACATTCACACGCACGCATGTGCATGCCAATCATGTTCCTTGGAACCCATCTCCACCTCTACCTCCACCTCCACCTTAGCCATTGGCCACCGCGGTCATCGAAGCTCTCACAAACCCCTCTCTCTCTCTCTCTCTCTCTCTCTCTCTCTCTCTCCGGCGGTCACGTTTCAGGGTCGACGACCATGGCACTCAGAATTCTTAAACCTTCGATTCTTGGATCGGAGGTAAACTTGCAATTTTCAGATAGAAGTTGGACCTTCTAGCCTTTTATCCAAAAGGTGTTTTTGAAGTGAAAAAAGGAAGTGAGGTGCGTGCGGTGAATATTCGACCAAACGAAATAAAAACTGAGTGTGGCCTCGTGTCTATCGGTGAATACTGGGAAAGGAAAAAAAACTTCAGATGAGAGGCAGTTCTGCAGTAGCTGGAACGGATTCTTGAATTGTAAAGGAGCGTAACCCTCCACAAGTTTTCGTAATTCCTATATAAAATATCGTAAGACTCACGGACTCACAGTATTTGTGATCAACAGGCGAGACTTATTTCTTTTTTTTCTTTTTTTCTTTTATGCGAGTGGTGACCAATGATCGCTCGGTTGCAAAGTAAAATCAGACACAATTTCAGAACATCTTAACATAAGCCAGATCAAAAGCAAGTGGACTCGTGAGTCTAAAGCAAGGATAGCTTAAATTATCGAGCGACTATCGCAAGGGAAGTGCAATTACCTGCAGCAACTATGGCGAGACGAGAAATTTGGCAGCCAACTTTGCCATCACCAGTCATGCCAAATGGGCAGTTGCATGTGTAGTTCCCGAGTGTATTCTTGCAATTTCCATGACATGGATATTGTCGTGGATCTTTGCACTCATCGATGTCTGTATCACGCAGAACGGTGAACTGTAAATATACGTTTGTTTGTTCTTCTTCTTTTTCTTTTTTTTTCTTCTGAAAATTACGAATTGGTTGAGGAAGTTAAATCGCGGAACTTATGGCCCAATCCAAAAATATAATTTTTGGCTTGCAAAGAGAACAGAAGAAGAGTACCTTGACATCCAGGGGAGGCATAGGGATTCCCCGTGTACCCAAGCTTGCAGAAGCAACGATAACCCTGCCCGTTTGTGAAATCAGAGCAATTACTGTTGGCGCCACAGGCATAGATCGATCGGTTCGATTGCGCTTCCTTGCAGGTCAAATTTCTTTGAACGACCCAATCCAGGACAGCCTTCGAGTAAACTTCTTTCTGCATATCGGCTGGGACAGGAAGCTTGTAATTGGAGACATTAAAAGTCTCCCGGTCCACTACGAACGCTGATCCGCAAGAGCTGCTCTGAACTGAGGTGTAATTCGTTGAGCTGGTCATGGATATATCGAGGTATCTGAGGCTCTTGGGGATCGACGTCTGACAGCACCCAAGGCCGGAGCAAGCACTCTCAGTCGTGAAGTTGATGTCCTCACGGCAATAGGAGAAGCATCCACTGCCAAAAGTCTTGGCGGCATCCGAGATACGAGCACTGGTGTCGCAACCGAAGACAGTAAGCTTGTTCCTGATGTCCGAAAATGTATATAGCTTGGGAAGTTGGATCCACAGCATGTTAGAGCCGTCAAGCCGACTGCCACTCTTGCTATAGCAGTCCAAAGCTGTGTACACGCCAATGGTCATTGTCCCATTCACCAGGAATATGTTGAGCACCGGAATGTTTTTGCCGAGGTTCAGGATCCCCGATGTGTGGTTGCACCAGAGGACAAGGTCAGGGCTCCACGCACAATCTTCATTGAGCCCGAATGGGAAAGGCACAGTCACGTCGCCACACTGCCGGTTGCAGTAGTCCTTCTCAGTAAAAGTGGCCAAGGCCAAGGCCACTGGAAGAAAACACAACAGAGCCGCTTGCATCTTTATGTTTCTCCGATCTGTGATTTCCTCTGGCTCTCCTCTTACCGGTTTTTGTAAACCTATTTTCGTTGATGCTAATGCTTCAGCTGCAGCCAAGTCAGTCAGCACGCTGGAAGAGGGAGTCATCGATACTGACCCGTGGGAAAATCATTGCTGGCTTTTCGCGCAAACCACGCTTCCGTTTGTAAGAGCTGTGAATATTTCCATATGCAAACTGATATAAATTTAAATACAACTGATGTTTATATACACTTTCATTTTCACTCAAATTGCACACATTCTAAAGCCATGATTGTTTCACAAGGTAACACGAGAAAAATCAGTTTTTTGAACTGAAAATCTTCATGCTTAGTTATTCAATAAGGACTTGTCGCGACCTCTTCTTTTCGGCGCCCGCAATTGGGTATGAGCTCCTAAGGAGGCTAATGGCTCGGCTGAAATTGGTTAAGCCCGGACTCTCCCAAGTCCACCAATTCACGACTTAATGGTTCAAGTTTTTTAACTTGTAAATCAATTTTTAAAATGGAGTCGCCACTAATCGATTTAGGGTGGGTTGATTAGAAACCCAAGTGAGGTATCGGGAGAAATACTCACTCATGCGCAACCAGAGAAATTAAGATTGGGGACTTGATTACACTAGTTAATCACTAATGCCCTTTTGGTACCTAATCTTGTTTAAACCTTGAGGTTTTTGGATGTTCGAGGGATTTTTCATGCATTTTTGGGAGGAAAAACATTTTTGAATATTTTTAATTTTTTTTAATTTTTCGGAAAATAAAATATTTTTTTAATATTTTTCAAAATATTTTTGGAATATAAACTATTTTTGATTTTTCTCGATTTTTAGAAAATAAAACATTTTTCAACATTTTTTAAATATTTTTCGATTTTCTCGGGAATTAAAACATTTTTTAATATTTTTCGAAAATAAATTATTTTTGATTTTTTTGAAATAAATTATTTATTATTTATTATTTATTATTTATTATTTATTATTTATTATTTATTTAAAAATATTATAAAACCGACCCAGGGCCGGATCCGTGGGTTGGGTCCAACTCGGCCGACGACCCGCACGCAGCCCGACTCGGGTTTTTTCTTTTTCTTTTTTTTTCTCTTCAAAAACGACGCCGTGGCCGGGTGTTTGGGGCGCCGGCCCGGTCGACGACCCGGGTTCCTAGCGGAACCCTACTCGGGTCCGACCCGACTCCCGCGAAACCCTACTCGGATCCGGCTCCGGTCACCCGACCCATCCTCCAAAGAACCCTCGGACCACAAACCCTACCCGATTTTCGGGTCCGGATCGCTCGCGACTCGGAAAATCGCAAACCCTAGGGTTTGCGAATCCGCGATGCCGGAGAGGAGACCGAAGCAATTCTGCGGCGACGACGGCCACGGCAGTGACGGCAACGACGATGGGGACCACGACGACGGCGACGACAACGGAATGGGATCGCGATGGACGGCAGGGACGACGGCGACGGCTTTTTTTTTTTTTTTACCTTCTCTTGAACGAAGGCGATGACGAGAGACGGCGGGACCGATCTCTGTGGCGGCGGCCACGGCGAGCAACGACGAAGCGGGGGTTTGATCTGCGACGGTGGAGGCCACGGCGAGGCCCGGGTCTTGGTCGGATCTCGCCGGGGCTCTCTCTCTCTCCCTCGGGCTCGCCCTTCGAGCTCCCAAAGTCTCTCGGGGACCCCTCCGAGCTCACCACACCACGGCCGGCCCGAACTCGAGCTCCCGAAGTCTCTCGGGGACCCCAAGCCTCGGTGGCCTCTCTCTCTCTTTGTCTCTCTCTGTATCTCCCTCTATCTCCCTCCCCTTCGTCAACGATGACCCCCTCTATTTATAGGCGCGGGAGCGGTCGGTCGACAAGGCTTCGACCCGCCGGTTGGACCACCGTCCCATCCGCCATCATCACCTCCTCCGGTCACGTCCCGTTGACGCCAACTGCTCCTCTGCTCCGCACGCGACCGCCGTCCGCTCAAACTTCTCCGGCGTCGCGCCTACCTGCGCGTGCTCCTCAGTGGCGCAAGGAAGAAGACGACGTGGAGGGGGCCGAGCTTGAGGCGACGATGGGCCGAAGGCCCACGCAGGGAGGGGGGCTACCTTTCCGCTTTCGCTTTTCTTTTTCGTTTCTTTTTTGGTTTATTATCCAAAATTAAATAAAACAAAATAGTAATAAAGCCTAATTTTAGGCGTCAACGGTTGCCCCTCTTTGAAGGTGAGCTCACAGAGGTTGCATTCAAAGACAAACTGATGCCTAAATTTTACCTATACATGCGTAGTAGATTATATTTTATTTGAGACCTATTATCCTATGCAAAAAGAGCAATATAACTTTACATATTAAGACAGATAAGAAGATACATGTAGTTACTTACCGGGAGTGAGTGAGATAGGGTGTGAACCCCAAGTTTGGCAAGTATCAAGGCATCATCTTACCTGGTGATATGAGGAGGTTGCTTTTCCAAGGCTCGAACCATTCTTGATCGCTGTTAAAACAATCAATGATTTGTCTAGGACCCGAACCTTTCTTCGGTCGCCTTGACGGAAATTGCTCCTCGGGACCCGAACCATGCTTCGGTCGCCTATTGAGTAATCGGTGGTTTGTCTCGGACCCGAACCATTCTTCGCCGCCCGTTAAAACAATCAGTGGTTTGTCTAGGACCCGAACCTTTCTTCGGTCGCCTTGACAGGAGATTGCTCCTCCAGGACCCGAACCATTCTTCGATCGCCGTGATGGGAAATTGCTTCTTTAGGACCCGAACCATTCTTCGGTCGCATGTTAAAACAATCAATGGTTTGTCTAGGACCCAAACCTTTCTTCGGTCGCCTTGACGGGAGATTGCTCCTCCAAGACCCGAACCATTCTTCGGTGGCCTGTTAAAACAATCAATGGTTTGTCTAGGACCCGAATCTTTCTTCGGTCGCCTTGACGGAAATTGCTCCTCCAGGACCCGAACCATTCTTGGTCGCCTGTTAAAACAATCAATGGTTTGTCTAGGACCCGAACCTTTCTTCGGTCGCCTTGACGGAGATGCACCGACCTTTCTCGGGGCATCTCATTTGTGGGTGCCTGATTTGTATCGAGGACACCAGTTGGTACCCGACCTTTCTCGGGAGATGCGTCGACCTTTCTCGGGGCATCGATTCTGGAAGATACCTGGACATTCACAAGCATATCAAAGAGTACCTGGATATTCACAAGTACCAACCTGAAGGGTATTTAGACCTTTGCAGGCGTCAAAATGGGTATTTGGCTGACCATAGGCATTGAAGGGGTACTTGGATGATCACAAGTATGAATTCTTGGGGGATACTTGGTCATTCACAAGTATCGAAGGGGTACTTGATAATTGGAAATATTGAGAACATACCTTGGATATTTGTGAAAGTGTCCCACCTTCTGGCAATTGGGAAATATCGAGGGCGTACCTGGGATATTCGTGAAGGTCTCTCACCTCCTGGTAGTTAGAATATCGAGGGCGTACCTTGGATATTCATGAAGATCTCTCACCTCTTGGTAATTGGGAATATCGAGGGCATGCCTCGCATATTCATGAAGGTCTCTCACCTCCTGGTAATTGGGAATATTGAGGACGCACCGAGATATTCGTGAAGGTCTCTCACCTGGGTAATTGGAATATCGAGAGCGTACCGAGATATTCGTGAAGGTCTCTCACCTCCTGGTAAAGGGAATATCGAGAACGCACGGGATATTCGTGAAGGTCTCTCACCTCCCGGTAATTGGGAATATCGAGGGCGTACTGAGATATTCGTGAAGGTCTCTCACCTCCGGTAATTGGGAATATGGAGGACGTACCTCAAATATTCATGAAGGTCTCTCACCTCCTGGTAATTGGGAATATTGAGGACGTACCTGGGATATTCGTGAAGGTCTCTCACCTCCTGGTAATTGGGAATACCGAGGGCGTACCTAGGATATTCGTGAAGGTCTCTCACCTCCTGGTAGTTGGAATATCGAGGACATACCTTGGATATTTGTGAATGTCTCTCACCTCCTGGTAATTGGGAATATCGAGGGCGTGCCTCGCATATTCGTGAAGGTCTCTCACCTCCTGGTAGTTGGAATATCGAGGACATACCTTGGATATTCGTGAAGGTCTCTCACCTCCTGGTAATGAGAATCTGAATGTAGCACAAGGCTTACTTGGATGGCCGCAGGCACTCAAAAAGGCTGGAACACTTGGGTAGCCACAGGTGTACAAAGTACTGGAATACTCGGATGAACACAAGTATTTAATGATATGATCTGGGACCACTCAGGCAGGTCCAAGTGCTAGAAAGCATACCTGGACGGCAGTGCCAAGCAAAGCAATGGAATGCTTGAACAGCTGCTATATTATTTGGGGACAACTCGGGCAGGCTGAGTGTCATGAAAAGGAAGTACCTGGACAACGGTGGGTACTTGACGATATGGGGATACCTAGACAGCAGTAGGTATTCCAAGAGATACTTGGTCAGTCACAAGTATCAATACTCTGGGGACAACTCGAACGGGTCGAGTGTTAGGAAAAGGGAGTATCCGAATGGTGACCGGTACTCAAAGACAATGGGATGCTAGGGATGCTAAGACAGCAGTAAGCATCGAAACTCAAGGGACAACTTGAATAGGTTGAGTGTCAAGAAGAGAGTACCTAAACAGTGGTAGGTACCTTAAGACAAATGTGGATAGGGATATGCTTACCTGGCAATATCTCTGCTCTCTGAGAGTATCTCTGCTATTTACACAGTATGCACACATGATTGTATATGTTATAAATTCATGAGTTCAAATGAGATTCATGCATGATAATTTTGTCGGTTTTGCATCATCTCGATTTCCACCGGGAAGATTTTGAAAGACAACCTTCATTTAGAATGTAGATGTCTTGAGCATGCCGGATGAGGACTTTCGATGCGAAAGGACTTTTCGCTCACTCTCATGGAAAAGGCTATCCTGACCATTGATGCAGGATTTATAAGGATCACTCTTCTCACTATCATCATGTCAACAGGGGTCCGAGTATTCTCACAAACGGTACGACTTTACCAATGTGAGAGGTCTTTGTTGAAATTGTGATGAAGACTTGGTTAACGGCTCATCAAATGGGACCGTCGAGGTCAAGGCTCCTGAACGAAACGTTGCACGATCATCTCTGGGTTTACAAGTCAAGAACCCTATGAAAAGAGATAGAGTAATCTTGCTCGTACTTCTTCGAGTGATGCTTATAAACATATGAAATCCCATGTTAATTGAAGTGCCCCTAGTCTGAAGAGACTTTTACAATGGGAATGTGATGTAGACTTGGCTCACATGTAAGAGGGTGAGAGTTGGTGACTGTCTCGGCATTTGTCACTAGTCTTTCTTGTCATATGGAGGTTCTGTGGACCACAACAACAACTTTTTCTTGGCTATATTTTTGACTGGGGGGCATTGGCCTTACTTTTACCAGGCACGCTACTTTTTCATGCCCTTATTTTTAATTCCAGTTCTTCAAATATGGGCATTGACCTTGCTTTTACCAGGTACACTGCTTTTTTATGCCCCTGCTTTTTTCATTCTTGTTGCTTGAGAGCTGATCTTGGCAAGCTTAATCGAAGCACCATTATTAGACTCTTGAGTCTTCATCTTCAACTGGCGCTCAAGCTATAATAACTTTTGCTTTGTCTTGATGTGAGGGTAAAATTACAGACTCACTTGGGTTGTACAATGAATACAAGTGCGTAAAGAAAGAATTGCTCTTCATGACTCTAGGGCACTTAAATTAACGCGAGTGTTCATATGCAATAAAGACACTCGAAGATTGATGCAAGTGCAAGCAAGAAAATTTCTATCTCTCTTCTCACCTTGTGATGCTGCTTTGCCTCTACTCTGCCCCAGTGTGGGGTGGTTCTTGACGAGGGTATGAGAGAAGCTTCACCAATGTATGGGGCTCAATGGGGTAAGCGATGGAATGCCTCTCACTATTTTGGTTATCATACCATTCGCGAGAGAACTCTTTACCCTGCAGTCATGGAATCTTCTGCACTCATCTCACAAGTGTATAAATGGGGGTAGGGGTGAGCGGTTCCAGGTTCCGGTTCGGTTCCGTCTGGAACCTGGAACCTACTCGTGGGAACCGAGAACCTAGAACCTACCCCCGTCACAGTTCCAGGGTCGGTTCCGGGTTCCAACAGGTTCCTTTTTTCTTTTTTTTTTTTGTTATTTTCAGATTTGAACTATAACATATGCGCACGTTACCAAAAAAAAATATAACGTATGCGCACGTTACCAAAAAAAAAACTATAACGTGCACACACGTTACTAAAAAAAAATATAACGTATGCGCACGTTACCAAAAAAAACTATAATGTACGTGTATACTACACGGTAACTTCCCATTGACATGTTATCTTGATACATTAACTTCGCACTGCACAACAATAATATAATATAATTAGAAATTTCAAAACAAATAGCAAACTAGAAAGTAGAAATAAAACACCACTAGAACAAGAATGTCTAGAGGTACAAGTTTTGAAAAAAAATTCGATTAAACCCTTAAATGAACTCATAAAATTCTGAAATTTGGACACGTTGTATTTAAGACCTAGAGGTACAAGTTTCATGAAGAAATTGTAGTCCAATTCGTTCTGGATTAAAAGATAAAATCAATTTACTTTTCCTATTCTCTACTTGCACAGTTTTTGAAACATTTTGGTTAAATAGGCAAATGAACTACAAAAATTATGAAATTTAAATATGTTGTAGGGAAGATATGAAGAGAGATATTTCATGCAGAACACATTTCCAAAAGAACCTCATACAAAATGATATATTCCACGCATTGCAACTTACAAGATCCGAACACATCAGATTGCACAGTTTTAGAAACATTTCCGATTAAATACCCAAATGACCTTCAAAAATTATAAAATTCGACTATGTGATAGCCAAGATCATAAGGTAGATACTTCATGAAAACATCGAAGTCAAATTCGTCCTAGATAATTAAGTATGGACGGTTAAAATCCCTGTTCGTAGTACCATAATTCCAGATCTAACCATCTCCAAAGGACCACGATTTCACCTACCTATTCTTGTTTGTTTTCTCTAAATTTTCGATATGGTGTACCTCAGGATGTCTTTTACAACTTTTGTTAAGAAACCGAAGTGAAATTTCGACAAAAAGGTTGCCTTACAGTCCATACATTCATCAAGGGTCAGTCCCAAAATCTCCAGATCCAGTCTTTCCAAAGAATAATGATTTCACCCACTTATACTTGTTTGTTTTGTCCCAAATTTGAGTATGTTATACTCCAAGAAGTCCTTTACAACTTTCATTTAGAGGTCGAAGCCAAACTTCAACTAGAACATCACATACAAGTCACTAGAACATCCAAGGTCGACATTTTTCTGCCCTAAGTAACCGGTTCGAAACAGGTTCCGGTTCCGGTCCCGAACCGGAACTCCTGGTTCCTAGAAAAAGGAACCGGAACCGGAACCGGTCCCCTTGGAACCGGGAACCAAACCGGACCCTCCTCCGGTTTGGTTCCGGTTCCTGCAACCGGGAACCGCGCTCAGCCCTAGATGGGGACTGTGTGTAGGATATGGCTTGCCTGTCATCATTCTGACACGCCTTATCTAGCATACTCAATTAATTTTGTATTCTTCACTTAGCTGTCTATTATGACAATCCTTAGTGGAATCAATGACTTAAACAGACAAAATCATCATGCAGAATTCATCTGGAAATGACATGCGACATTTTGAATATGATGGAGTTTCAACTCTTCAAAACAAATGAATGGTTTTGACTCGAAAAGACCTTGTTGACAACTTTAGGAGTTAACATAATGGTGTTTCCAAATATGTTAAATTTTGAACATCAAAAGGGTTATTCGCAAATGGACGTCGATGGTTGTCCCTATTAAGTAGGGACATGACATAAGAAGGATCAGTCAGGGTTGGGGATCTGATCGTGGATTTGACGGGCCCTTCTGCTTTTGCCCCTACAGAAGAGAAGATGTACAAGTAGATCAATTATTCTGGCCGAAATCAAATGTGAGTTGAGGACTGAAGGATCTCTGTCATTTGCTTTGGCAATTACTTAGGACGCCATTTCGTTTAGGAGGGTTTGTCATGCCTCTCATTGATTTGTGATCCTTGTTTTTGACAGTCAAGTAATCCTACAACAAGACATGCTTCTCATTGATTTGTTATCCTTGCTTTTGTGATCGAGGTGATCCCGCAACAAACAAGAGGGAATGTGTTAGTCATGAACTCTTTCAAGAGTCGAATAACTAGAATCGATACAACTTTACCCTTCATTGGCTTGCAAATGATTGGGCGAACCTGAAGTGAGAAGGGGGACACGAAGTCCTATGTCCCTTGTTTCGTTAGGTCAATTATTCTCTGAATTAGCTCCTGGATGACATGTCTTTTTACACGAAGCCAGGTAAATTTGATGTAGGTCATTTCCATGTACTAGCTTGGCCAATATTGATTTGCCTAACCATCAAATTTGGCTCTTGAATCCTGGTGCTTCCTGCCAATAGGAAGAATATGTCAAAAGTGAATTCAAAGAGGGGGGAGTATTGGAAACGATACCAAATTACTCTTCTCCAAAGTTTGTATTTGCTAACTCCTGATGATGTCTAAATGTCGATGACAGCCTTTTCGTCTTGGCATAGTTTGACATTTTTTCGATTGGCCTTCCTCACTTGTGACCATGTATGCATGATTGCTGGTCGTTGATTCATCTTCAACGCCTTCTTTCTGTGGAATTTCTCCTTCTATCTTTAACTATAGCATCATTGGGCAAAAGTCATGTACCTCAAGCTTCTATGGAATCTGAGATGGACAATCAAAACCTCCAATTCTCTGATGGCAATCACTTCTTGCGAGAGCATGCGTCTGAATAGGAAGTCAGGTTTCTAGGTCCTCATTTTGAATAGGGGCTAGAGATCGCTTCAACTGTCTGGATTTCTTCCTTTTTGTTGATGTAGCCAATTCAAAGAAAGAGAAAAGATCTCCTCCTTGTGCTTCTGGGCTTGTCAAAGCTAGAAGTCCCGTTGATGGAATCACAGCATCTGGTTGCTCAGGCACATTATGGGGAAAGGATATTGATTCGGCTTGTGAAGGAGTTGGGCAGGAGCGAGGTGGAATGTACAGAGCTCCTAGGGATGGCTTGATTTCAACCGTATGCCTGTACCTATTACGTCCTATTTTTCGTTTCCTGTAAATAGAAGAGAAATGACATCATTTCTAAATTATATTAAGAGAATAAGACTTACCCTCTTTTGGTGTAGGATGATTCTTTCTATTTGCCCCTGTTTTCTTGGCATGGTGTCTTTGAATTTGGCGAGTTCACGTGATGCGCTTGCTTCAAATGCCCCCTGTCACACTAAGTCAAAGGGGACGGGAATGATCTTCTGAGACATGAAGTGAGTGAATCAGAAAGACAAACATGATTAAATTTATCATCTTATTTTAACAAAAGCTTTTGGGTGATGAAATATTTTTTTTTTTTTCAAAATACGTCTTTGGGGGAGAAAAAGCATGAGGAAGCCCAGCCCTCAGTATTTTCCTTGGATGATATTTTTTTTTTCATGGTTGGATAGCATCACCGGGCTGGTTTGGAGTACTGCCTCATGCTCTTAAAAAAAATATTAGAACTGTACAATAGAGTACTTGGAATGGAAAATACAACAGTAGCACACTAGACAAGATAAGAAACATGAAACTATAAAAACAAGTAAAACCCATGAAAACTCCCGTGTAAAGGAGTGCTTTGATAGTGTTGGTTCTGAAATCAAGTGCCTTTGAGTTCCTCGCCTCCAGTAGACTCGAAGTATTCACATGAGAGGACCACTTCATTGAAGCTATGAAAATGCAACCCATACAACCAACAACGATGCTTGCGAGGTAAAGCCCGTATGAATATCTTTATCATCTCTTCTTCGACCAGCTGAGGGTAAGTTTGCATCATAAAAGCCTCCCACCTCCTTGCATATGCTCGGAAATCCTCCATTGGTCTTCTTCGAAGTGAACTAAGTTCGACAAGGCACTTGGGCCCAATCGGCTTTGATACTGAAGCAGGAATGCAGAAGACAGCTCATTCCAATCTCTCATGAGGTAGATATCTGCTGTGATGAACCATTGTAATGCAGATCCCGTAAGACTCTCTTGGAAGGCCTGAGTTGTGAATGACATCGGGCCATAGTACCGACTCATTTCAGCATGGAGGTACTGCAAGTGGGCCACGGGGCAAGTCGTGCCGTTATACTTGCGGAGATTAGGTATCCATATCTCTCCATGGGTCATGATCCTATAAGCGCAAGACAGGCTTGATGTATCTTGGTTAGGCCACTGGTTTTCCCACTGCATATCCGTTGTAGTGGTGAATTTTTCTGTTTCAGGGAAGTTGGATTCTACCGAGATTATCCCATTACTTTCTTCTGGGTCAAAATTTCCGAATGAGGATGAAGTATTGAAGCTATCCTCATGGTTAGAGGACGAGCTTAGTACTTCGTTAGGATCGTAGCGGATAAAGACGTATGCTTCCTCTTCTGACGGGCCTTCATCCCCGGATGAGAGTAGGAAACAGCTATACGATGAATCGTCAGTTTCATTGTCGAAATAACGCTGGAAGTCCTTGGGATTGTATTCTGGAGCCGGGAAGTCTTCAGGGTTGTACTCTAGGGGATGGTAGCCTTCAAAGCTGTATTCTTGGGAATGCTCGAAGCTTTGGTGCGGTGGCTCATCGGCAGATGCTGAATTGATTTGCTTAGGCTTTCTTTTCTTGGCCCCTGGTCCAGATCTTTTGAGTAGGGCCCTTCGTTTTGCCAGCTTGATTCTGTCAAGAGAAGTGAAAGACATTAGAGTTTCACTGTCTGATTCACTTTCCAGGTTGATAGGGGTTGGTATTCTTTGGACCCTAGCTCTTGGAGTAAGCTTGGGGAGTTGTTCAGTCGTGCCCCGGTCTTGAACAGGCTCTGTGTCTTTGATCTCGTACAAAGGCTCCTTGCCTTTCCTAGTGGGAAGCTTCTCAGTAACAGGATGTTGCTCAGTCGCCCATTTATTATGCAAGGCTTTATCGACATGCTCCTCTCCTACCTCAGCAACTAACGACTCCTCGTGCTCCGCGATCATCGGGTCTCCGTAGGGCAGGGTGATGTCAGGGGTGATGTCAAGATTATACTCTTGGTGAAAAACATGAATTAGTTCCCTCTAGTTTTTAAGGGGACTAATCTTCCTGATAATGTACCATCGCAAGGCAGGGCCAGTCAAGCTCGATTTGTACGATTGAATCATCCTTCGAACCAGGTAGGCCCGCAAGTAGGTTTCTGGGCGGGAGGTATCAGCATACCTTTCGCATTCAGGTGCTTTGAGTTTTTGGGGATCTCAATGCCGGCGTAATTAGACAGGTCCATGAGATTCTCGCTCCCGGTGACTTAACTTTTTCATGATCCTTTCAAACTGTCTATGGTACTGGCTATTTTCTGGCAAATTTACGGGTGTCACGACAGTGTTTGAGGCAACTATAGAGTTGGGCTCAGCTTGAGTGGATTTCATTTGTCTTGAGAGTTGTTGAAGGACAATGGACATCTGTCTTACGCCGTTTTCAATGTTAATAAGGCGATTTTGTACATCATTCTGATCGGGCCCTATTGCATGAGGCCATTCGCAGGTGATTGGTGGTCGGCGATTCATAATTACTCGTTCGTTAGAAAACAATAAATAAGCACGGAAGTAAACAAAGATTGACCCATGGCAATGGTCTAACCGTTTTTTATTTATCAAAAAGAGGATTTGTAGACCGCGCTCCTAACACTTAAAACTTGAAATTGAAATGACAGAATGAAATACTAGATATTAAACAAAAGTCCCTAAACAATGGGATGAAACTTTCACACTATTAATACTAAAGGGCACATGATTGCCAATTTATATGCGACGGGGAGCCTTGTTCTTGCGAGAACGCCTGCTTCCTTGAACTGGCTCTGAGGTATGCATCCAGTCCATTCCCAAATCCCTCTCCATGAGCTCTGCTTGCTCGTGCGGGCTGCTCTCTCTAATTGAGTGAGGGACTAATGGCTTCCATTTTGTCGGGATACAATGGTTGTGGATGTAGGACATGGAGGCGTGGTGGGCTTTTTCTTCTCCCTCAAGCCCTTCAGGTACCACGATCCTTTTGCGATGGCACTTGTCCCAGGTTTCCTGAGCGGTAGAAACTTCGAATGCGTAGTCACGGCTTGTATTGAAAAGAACTGAAGAGACATTTCTGATGGAAGACGATGGGATCTCTTGAAGGGCTCCATATTGTCGTGCCACCCGATAAGGGTGATAGAGAATGGCGCCGATGTGGCCAAGCAACGGAATTGGGAGATCACACTTATAAGCGAAGCGAGCTCTTTTTTCATGGAACCAACCAGCACACCATTGGAATGCCTCAAGAGCTGGGTCTCTTAGGAAGTTTACCTAATTTAAACAGCTTTGATTGGGAATATATGGTCCTAAAACCATAAATTTTTGTAATGGATTTTCAAAAGCATTTGTTTC
This sequence comes from Eucalyptus grandis, assembly GCF_016545825.1. Lineage (NCBI taxonomy): Eukaryota > Viridiplantae > Streptophyta > Magnoliopsida > Myrtales > Myrtaceae > Eucalyptus > Eucalyptus grandis. The sequence goes on along the minus strand of NC_052616.1, from coordinate 59,545,358 downwards.
GGACGATCGCATAAAGTTTCGAAATTCGCTTAGGTGAGAAAAGAACCAGACTTGTAAAATTTCAGGAGAGGCTCCCATGATTTTCTCTGAGTTGTCTTTAAAACGATTAAAGGATAAGAATGTTTCAGTTAAAATCATGTTGACATAATTCCCCCTCTTAAGATCGATCAACTATCCATGCCATCTTGGGAGTTATGGCATTTCTTTGATGGGGAAGATGATGAGCCCGAAAAAGGCCAGGAGGAAAATCTCACTTTTCTGGATCATAGGCTGATTTTGGAAACATGCATTCATAAATTCCAGTGGGCAGGTTTTATGGTTATCTTGAAGAATTTGTATCATAGTATGGACTTCAGTTCTTAAAAGCCGTGCTAACCCACGTATCGGGATGATGCATGTTGATGGTTTGACGAGCTTTTTCTCAAGAGGCATTCCAGTGATGATGTTGTATTCTTCCAGGGTTGGGGTTAGCTCAAACCTACCGAATATAAAAGTAATTGTCTTCGGGCACCAGAAATGTGCCATGGCCTGTATGACTTCGGGACAAACAGTGATTTGAATCAATGATAGGAGATGACCGATTTTGGCTTTCACACGCTCTTGGGTAAACTGATCCAATTGACCCCACCATTTGAAGAGTTCCGCTTTGGGAGCAGGAATGAACTGGATATCGTCTTTCCCCATCGCATATAAACTAAGATTTGAAAAGCTTATCCTAAATTGCCATGGGCCAAATAAAAAGACTAAGTAAAAGTAAAGAAATCACTTTGCTTTTAAAGGAAAATGGCAAGCACAAAGACATGCGCATAGGACGTGTGGCTCGATTTCTAACTGAGAAGGTTTGTTGAGATTAAAAGGATATCCGCCCGTCGCAGTCTCGCGTTAGCAGCATACCCTCCTAACCTCGACTAAGAAATTCGGGGAAAAGAAAGGCAACCTCTACATCGCAGTCTCGCGTTCGAGGTCGTATCTTTCTTAGCACCATCCTAGAAATCCTATGGCAGCCCAGGTCCGGTGGCCAGGTTGTGTGTGCCATGTGTAGTGCTAAAACATTTAAGGATGCACAGCAGTTTATAATCACAAAACAATTTATTTTAACAGAATAAAAAAACTCTAAGCTATTACCCTGCACAAAAGAAAAAAACCCAAGTCAGCAAAGCATTTAAACAAAGATAAAATGGCCTAAGTCCTCAATGTCCCCAGCGGAGTCGCCAAGCTGTCGCGACCTCTTTTTTCCGGCGTCCGCAATCGGGTACGAGCGCCTAAGGAGGCTAATGGCTCGACTGAAATTGGTTAAGCCCGGACTCTCCCAAGTCCACCAATTCACGACTTAATGGTTCAAGTTTTTTAACCCGTAAATCAATTTTTAAAATGAAGTCACCACTAATCGATTTGGGGTGGGTTGATTAGAAACCCAAGTGAGGTATCGGGAGAAATGCTCACTCTCAAGCCAAAGAGAAATTAGGATCGGGGACTTGATTACACTAGTTAATCACTAATGCCCTTTCGGTACCTAATCTTGTTTAAACCTTGAGGTTTTTTGGATGTTCGAGGGATTTTCCATGCATTTTGGGAGGAAAAACATTTTTGAATATTTTTTATTTTTTATTTTATTTTTCGAAAAATAAAATATTTTTTTAATATTTTTCAAAATATTTTTGGAATATAAACTATTTTTGATTTTTCGATTTTTAGAAAATTAAACATTTTTCAACATTTTTTAAATATTTTTCGATTTTCTGGGAATTAAAACATTTTTTAATATTTTTCGAAAATAAATTATTTTTGATTTTTTTGAAATAAAATATTTATTATTTATTATTTATTTAAAAATATTATAAAACCGACCCGGTCGGATTCGCAGGTTGGGTCCGGCCGGCCGGCGACTCCGCACGCGGACGGGGTCCGCAACGCGGCCCGACTGGTTTTTTTTTTTTCTTTTTTTCTCTTCAAAACGACGCCATGGCCGGGTGTTTGGGGCGCCCGCCCGGTTCGACAACCCGGGTTCCTAGCGGAACCCTACCCGGGTCCGACCCGACTCCCTCGCGAAACCCTACCCGGATCGGCCCAGTCACCCGACCCATCCTCCAAGAACCCCTCGGACCGCAAACCCTACCCGATTTTCCGGGTCCGGATTCGCTCGCGACGGAAAATTGCAAACCCTAGGGTTTGCGAGTCGCGGCGCAGGAGGAGAGGAGACCGAAGCGATCTGCGGCAACGACGGCCACGGCAGTGACGGCAACGACGATGGGGACCACGACGACGAAATGGAATCGCGATGGACGGCAGGGACGACGGCGACGGCTTTTTTTTTTTACCTTCTCTTGAAGAAGGCGATGACGGAGACGACAGGACTCGATCTACAACAAGCCGGCCACGGCGAGCAACGACGAAGCCGAGGGGTTTGATGCGACGGTGGAGGCCACGGCGAGGCCTGGTCTTGGTCGGATCTCGCGGGCTCTCTCTCTCTCTCCTCGGGCTCGCCCTTCGAGCTCCCCCGAAGTCTCTGGGACCCCTCCAAGCTCACCACACCACGGCCGGCCCGAACTCAAGCTCCCGAAGTCTCTCGGGGACCCTAAGCCTCGGCTAGCCCTCTCTCTCTCTCTCTGTCTCTCTCTGTGTCTCCCTCTATCTCCCTCCCCTTCGTCGACGGTGACCCCCCTCTATTTATAGGTGCAGGAGCAGTCAGTCGACAAGGCTTCGACCCGCCGGTTGGACCGCCGTCCCATCCGCCATCATCACCTCCTCCGGTCACGTCTCGTCGACGCCAACTGCTCCTCTGCTCCGCACGCGACCGCCATCCGCTCAAGCTTCTCCGGCGTCGCGCCTACCCGCGCGTGCTCCTCGGTGGCTCGAGGAAGAAGACGACGTGGAGGGGGCCGGGCTTGAGGCGACGATGGGCCGAAGGCCCACACGGGGAGGGGGCTGCCTTTCCGCTTTCACTTTTCTTTTTCGTTTTCTTTTTTGGTTTATTATCTGAAAATTAAATAAAACAAAATAATAATAAAGCCTAATTTTAGGCGTCAACAGGACTCTTGGAAGTCCTTAGCAAAATAAGTTATTTGCATACTTTGCAACTGAGAGATCATCTCATCTGAGGTTTTCTTCTTTCTCAGTACTCCACAGAATATGCGTATGTAGTTTTCCAAAAAAAAACAAAACAAAACAAAACAAAAAAAACTCTCTCAGATTCTCTCTCTCTCTCTCTCTCTCTCTCTCTCTCTCTCTCTCTCTCTCTCTCTCTCTCTCTCACTCACTCTCATACACACACACATTTTTCCCCATTTGGGACCTTTGCGCTTCTGCCCTTGCTCATAGAGTGGGGTTCAAGCGTGAGCCGTTCACAGCAACCAATTATAGGCACATCGAAGAATTGGTGAAATTAAGCACAATAATAGAGGGCGAAAAGGCTAATTGTATCAGCAGAACAAATTGGCAACCAATTATAGGCACATCGAAGAATTGGTGAAATTAAGCACAATAATAGAGGGCGAAAAGGCTAATTGTATCAGCAGAACAAATTGGAGAAATCCGATTACATATATGAAGAGATGCAATGCAGAATAAAGAAACAATATACAAAGGTTTTTAATTCAATTGCCGGTGCAAAAGACAATTTACATATGAAGGGCAATGCGCCCTTAGTCGTTGTCCTAGTGAAAATGTGGGTCAGAGTTTACTGAAGACTAATACAATTACATGACTAAGATATTGGGACTGCATACTAAACTTTGCTTTGTCTTGTATCTAAGAAGAAACAAGCGTATATAGTATCAGAAATTCAATAGTATAAAGAAACACCACTAAAACTTTTTAATAAGTGATATGAAAGTTTCAGTTGAGCGTTCAAACAAGTGGGATCCATTCTTTGAATGACTGGCTTGTTTAAGAAATTAATAAAAAAATTCCATATTATTTATCAGAAAATTTTTAATATGATTTCTTAGTACATATAGCATTACTCATATAGATATAGTTTTATCAAAAAATGCAAGATGAAGTAAAATGAACAATATGAAATAGCACCATTTGGGTAAGAATTACTACTTAGTAGTTTCAGACCTCTCGAGACACATTGGCGACAAGTTTGAAACTCCTTAGTGGCTTCTTGACCTCAGCTAACCTTAATCTATTTGTTGCATATGTTCGACTATGCCATGATATAGGATTATCCCTATTATACTCTCACTATATTGTTGTAAGCTGACGGTGACAATGTCACGCCCTGAATCCCCAAGCGTGTGAACATCCCTCGATGGTCGATTAAAAATGCAACGTTTCAGGACGCTTCACGAAACATTTTTTTTATATTTCGATTAAACGCATGCATAAGCGAAATAAATAAACACCCAGTCAATCAACAAAACATGGATAGTAAATTCTGTGTTCTCTTTTGATTTTATAGTAGAATTCAGCCGAAGGCTATCAGCGTGGGAAAGTGGACATGGTTTGATTTAAATCGAACCACTATAAATTATGTGTTCAATTTTCTCTTTCCTTAACTCCTTTAATTTGGTTGTTGTGATATCTTTCTGTGTCTTGCTAAATTCCAAAATACCTTATTTGAGTCTGAATTGAACTTAGAAGTCTGATGTTAATTAAACCTTGTTTGAGAAAATACCCTTCATTGCTTTTATTGGTCAAATTTGTCTTTACACCTATTCACCCCTCTCTAGGTGGTAATACTATGACTTTTAAGATAAAATCTCAGTGAGTGAACTTCCTAAACCTCGATTAGGACATAAATTCATACGGAGGCAACCTAATCATGCAATGGCATACAATCTTATCTTGCCTTGGCACACCCCTGCATATTAGTACGTCACATATGCCTTTATCAATATAATAAGCATAAATAATAATCAGAATACATAACTCTTATGCACCAAGCATCCACACGAGTCCCGATTATAAGATAAAACCCGTTTTGGCATGTCCTATACCAAGCCTAACATTTTTCCCCCATAATCAAGCGCAATACATCGCAATCATTCACATGTGTTCCAATTATTACGATCTCTTGGGCCACAGCCAACACACGAGTTGGCGGTCTTCCGGCATGACCGGGCATCGTCCTACCCCATCGGGCACAGCAACGTCTAGAACCCCCGCCTAGACGACATTCCATAAAGAAGTATCGGTCCAGCCTCAATCGTGACTTAGCATCCGGACCCCCGCTGGGCATCTGATAAAAATCGAGCATCGCCCCCAAACTCCCATTGGGTGACGGATTCGATTAAATGACCACACAAGCATGCCAACACTCAAGCCAATTTTTATCTTTCGTCAATTAGCCCAATGTAAAAGAGTTTCTGCTTAAATAACAAACCTCGGAAAATCTTTACATTTAAAATTCCAGTAAAATAACCGCACATGGTCACGTATTTAAAATCAATCCATCAAACTTTGCACACTTTCATTTTAAAATATTATTGCCCCTTTTATTACGTAAAATACAGCGTCCAAACACGACATTTCAAAGTTTGCTATTTTCTTACCAATAAACCATCTTTGAAAAATAGCATTTAAAATACATGATATGGGCAATCAAACATCATGGCATTACATGCTCAATGATTAGAATTAAGTGTAAATTCATCCAGAAATGAGCATAAAATTTTACTTAACGACTAATCCATCATTAATAATGCTAATCATGATTAATTAAGCTAATTACAATTAATTATGCCAATTATGATTAATTAAAATAAACTCAATTAATTAGCCAAACTACAATTAATTAACAATTAATTGAAATTAAATAAAATAATTACAATTAATTAAAAATAAATTAAGATTAAATAAATAAGTTGCGATTACTTAAATTAAACTCAATTAATTAATCTAATCATGATTAATTAATCTTATCGTAATTACTTAAACTAATCGAAATTAAAATTAATCTAACACATTCTTAATCGTAATTAAGAATAAACTAAAATTAACTAATACTAATCGCCGTTAATATTAAACTAACCACCCCCTAAACCCATTAACGCCCTAATCCACAATTAGGAGGTTAACTCACTGATTTCCAGCGACGGCGAGCCCGCGGCGATGTTGGCGCAACGGTGTCAAGAACGCGATGCTTGCGGCACAAACGGAGGCTTGACGGCAGCGGCAGTGGCTCTCGAAGCTCACGGCCAAAAGGGGGAGGCTCGGTTCGGGAGGTGGTGGTGGCCCGCGGGAGCTTGAGAAGAGAATGACGGTGACGGCACAGCGAACGGTGTGAGGGATGTGGGCAGCAGCTTGTGGCAACGAGCAAGCGATGGCGTCGGGCGAGCGGCGGTGCAATGGCCCTTGAAGCTTGGTGGTGGAGATGGCGGTTTGGCAGTGAGGATGGCGAACGACGCTGCTCCAAGCGGTGGACGGAGGTGGCGTGGTGGTGAGTTGGGCATGGGCAGTGGTGGGGTTTTGGGTGTAGCGGTAATCGGCAAGCGGAAGGAGGAAGAAGAAGGATGAGGAGAAGAAAGGAGGGGTTCGGCCGAGAAGGGGGGAGGAAAGAGGAGAGAGAGAAGAAAAGACAAAAGAAAGAAGCTTCCCGTTAATTGGGTGAGTCATTCTCCCGCTCCTCTATCGGAAAATATATGTTCCGAATTCTACCCATCACGTCGTGTAAGACTTTTACCCTCTTGTGAATGAATGAAGTACCTCCTTTTCGACCACAAAAAAAAAAAAAAAAAAAAATCACGCCGGGGTGGGGGAAAGAGGAGAGAGAAGAAAAGACAAAAAGAAAGAAGCTTCTTGTTAATTGGGTGAGTCATTCTCCCGCTCCTCTATCGGAAATTATATGTTCCGAATTCTACCCATCGGCTGTCGTGTAAGACTTTTACCCTCTTATGAATGAATACTCATCGCTGGCGTGTAAGACTTTACCCTCTTATGAATGAATGAAGTACCTCCTTTTCGGACCACAAAAAAAAAAAAATCACGCCCGGGGGGGAAAGAGGAGAGAGAGAAGAAAAGACAAAAGAAAGAAGCTTCCTGTTAATTGGGTGAGTCATTCTCCCGCTCCTCTATCGGAAATTATATGTTCCGAATTCTACCCATCGCTATTGTGTAAGACTTTTACCCTCTTATGAATGAATGAAGTACCTCCTTTTCCGACCACAAAAAAAAAAAAAAAAAAATCACGCCGAGGGGGTGTTGGGGGAAAGAGGAGAGAGAGAAGAAAAGACAAAAAAGAAAGAAGCTTCCTGTTAAGTGGGTGAGTCATTCTCCCGCTCCTCTATCGGAAATTATATGTTTCGAATTCTACCCATCGTTGTCGTGTAAGACTTTTACCCTCTTATGAATGAATGAAGTACCTCCTTTTCCGACCACAAAAAAAAAAAAAAAAAAAATCACGCCGGGGGAGGAGGAGAGAGAAGAAAAGATAAAAAGAAAGAAACTTCCTGTTAATTGGGTGAGCCATTCTCCCGCTCCTCTATCGGAAATTATATGTTCCGAATTCTACTCATCGCTGTCGTGTAAGACTTTTACCCTCTTATGAATGAATGAAGTACCTCCTTTTCCGACCACAAAAAAAAAAAAAAAAAAAAAATCACGCCGGGGGTGGCGGGGGGTGGTGAGGATGTCACGTACAGGTTCACTCAAAAACAGCCTCATGCGTGTATGCAACTCTTATGGTAATGCTTACGGGGAGTCATCAATGTTGGACGCTCTTTCCTCCCATTTTATTTGTCAAATAATATTATCACAGTAATGCTAATGTGATGTACAATAATATATATATTGCACAAATATCCTTGTTGTAAAGATACATAAGTGCAAGATGAGAAATGCTATACTGGTGAAAATAGAGAATAATTATAGCATATACAGTCAATGTAAAAAAAAATTTATACTAGTAATCACATACACTATTGATTTGAAAGAGTCGGTAGTTATAATCTTCAAATTGGGAGTAGATGAGACTGATTATCTAAAATTTCCTTTATATTGGCAGGTATGACATGTTTTTTTGGAAAAGACATAGCGAACTATGCTTGCTAGATAATGTAGTATGTACTGCTTGATAATTAAATGAAGGCACACTTTGTTTTGGGTCTCATACTTTCCAGCAAATATCGACTCCAAGAATGTGTGATGCTGCATAATTTTGTGAAGTTTTATGAGATAAATAAAGATGTATCCATAACCATATTGCTATTCTAGCATCACATGTGGTGTTTAATGTTGTCGGCAAAAACCTTAAATAATATGGAACGCAAAATATTTTTGAAAACTTCAGAAAATGGGGATGAGGGTCTTGCATCTCTCGCTAAGCTTCGGTGGTGAATGCAACATGGCCTAGTGTTTCAAGAAAACTAATGTAACTTGTGGAATCTGCAATTATAGCTATGTGGGATACTTTGCAATAGTAGTCAAGAAAAACTGAAAAGAGTCAGACCCATTGATTTTTATTTTTATCGTTTATCAGCCATACCCGATTCAACCCAAAAACCATTAGAAAAATCAGAGTAGAATTTCTATCGCTATTGCTCTTGAGTTGACTCTCTAAAGAAGAGCAATTGTTCCTTTAGCTTGAAACAATGATATTCAGTACCATTCCTTGTCCAACCAGCAGATGCAATTGACAAAAGTAGCGTTGGATACCAAATTGTGGGCCTGAGACATCATCCATTTTCCCCTCTTTTTACTAAGGAATCCTTGACAAGACCGTCCGTGCAATCTTGATGTTGGCCTTGACTTGGAAAGCAAAGCAATGACTTACACGGCCAACTAACATCCCTATGATTCCAGCTTCAATAATTGCTCAGTCCGATCGTGGAGGCTCGCTTTTGTTAGGAGCCTGATTCATGTGATCATGTTGTGATTGATTGGGGGAATTTCCAAACTGAGTTTAAAATAATTAAAATCGTGAATAGAGATCTTTTTTATTTTTAATCCTCTACCCATGAAATTAGTTTCAATGGATTGGCCATATATATAAACTCGACATCTTATTTAGATCTTTGTGTACAAACTATTATTTTGATTTGCGGTAGATAGAATTAAAAGACAAAGGTAGATCAATTGATAAACACTATTGATTCAATTTGCTTAGTATTAACGCACTAATCCCAAACCCAATAACTATAACCCCAACTTTGTGGGAAATTTAAAGTAGCAGTTATATGAAAAAGAGACTTTATACGAGCTATCTCTATATCTCTTAAATATCAACCACTTCCGAATGAACTACGCATATTCGTCATCATTGCTAGAGACATTCCCTTTGGCGTAATTTGATTGACATAGGAAATGCCTTGAGATCATACTGATTGAGCCTGTAATCCTGTGGTTAAACAGCTTCAGGACTATATTACTATCAGCATATCGGATAAATCAGTATACTTGAGAAAGAAGCTAGTTATTCGCAAAATTGCTATTCTAACAATGGATTTCTCGTTGGTTGATGCCAGAGCTCGCGTACACAATGAGCCTGACTGAAAAATGCGATGTTTATAGCTTCGGTGTCCTGACGCTGGAAGTGATAATCGGAAAACACCCAACGGAGCTCGGCTTATCTCTGAATTCCATGCAATCCGAGCAAAGCGTGGAGCTAGGAGATCTGTTAGATGCACGTCTTCCACCTCCGGCAAATCGAATCACCATGAACGAAGTGAAAGCAATAGTGAAGCAAGCACGTTCATGTATAGATGTTGATCCGAATCGCAGGCCAACCATGAGAGAAGTGTCGCAGGCACTCCTCGAAAATTAGAACAATCTTCACTAGTCTAGAGCAGGCACGCCCATTTGTATTTTCTCGCTGTAATCGATTCCCTCCTAGTCCTCTATGAGTAGGCAAATTTAAGCATTAAATAGGCAATGACGATCATGTGCTTGTTTACGTGTAATAAAAGCTTCTCGAGCACAATTAGATTGGCCAATCATGATTATCTCATTCTTATTTTTAGCACGACAATAGTCAAAATACAAATTGCCCAGGAAAAAAAAAAAAAAAACTCGAACATAACACGACATGATTGGTTTAATCGTACTATTTGGGCTCATGGAAACTTATCGAGGTGAGACCGGCCGAAGCAATACGCACCAATCTCTCCCTTGAACGAGCCAGCTAGATATGCCTGCTTGTTGACCCGAGAGGATCCTCGGTAAGACGGAGTGGAGAGCAAGTAATTGCGACAACGAGATCAAGGTTCAGTCATCTCAGCACAAGTGTCGAGCGAGGGCGGTGCTTGGCTGGGTCAGGCGAGGGCCTCTCTCGCTAGATCTGGCAAGGGCACCCCTCGCCCGACTCCGGCGAGGGCTTGGCAAGGGGTGCCCTCACCTGACTCAATCAAGGGCCACCCTCGCCCGACGTCGGCGAGGGTGACCCTAGCCAACCCAGGTGAGGGCGACCCTCGCCAGATGCTAACTTTCCTCCGCCGATGAGGGCAACCCTTGCTGGATGCTAACTTCCCTCCGCGGGCTCTGCCATGGCCGACAGAGGGAAGAGAGAAGAAGAAGAAAAAAATGAAAAAAAAATATTAGAAAGTAAAAAGACAAAAATGTCATATAGTTTAGAGTAAATGTATCACACATAGAAGTTAAGGGTTTTTTGTGTCACGAAAAAAAGTTTGGGGTAAATGTGTCATGGTTGGTAAACTTTGGGGTAACCCATCCGTGGGCAGCTGTGTTGGTTGAGAGTCTCTCCTTCATTGCCGAGGTCAAAAGTTCGAAACCCGCAGTTGCTAGCAATTTAAGTAGGGGGCTCTGGCAGTGGGATGTTGGGCTAGTCTCCCCCAAGGTATAGGGGCCCGGTCTTTTGGTGCCGTCCGGGCACAGGGGGCCCGTGGTGGAGTCCTCGGTTACCAAAAAAGAAAAAAGAAAGTTTGGGGTAAATTTGTCACTTTTGGCAAAGTTTGGGGTTTTTTATGGTTTTTTCCCATTAAATTATGGGCAAACTAAGTATTATCAATTGCTTCTTTCAGCTCTTGACATCTAAAGTAAAATTTCTTTCTTTCACTTCACTCACATGTGCACTCAACACTCCATAAACAAGTGATGTAGGATATCTTCACAAAAGTATTGCCAAACAAAATAAAAAAGAATTGAACTTAAAGGGACTCGCAATCTACCCGAAAATGATGCCTTGAACTAGGCATCAAGTGTTTGATGAGAAGTTAACTCCAATGGGATATCTCGATCTCCCATCACTGGTGAGCAATAATTGTAATTACGGATTGAGATGTTCTCACTTACGAAGGATCATTGGCATCTTCAGTTTATTAATATAGATTCATGTGAATTGTATTAGAAGCAATCAAGTGTTTAAGTAAATGTAAGTTCAAATGGACATGTTGGTAGGTTGGGGCTTAGAGACTCTATTAATAATCTCCCCCGATGAAGGTATCGCATTTCCGTTGGGTGTCCCAACAAGTGATATCAAAGCCAATAGTTAATTCATGGGCCTCAAGTAGACATTTGTATTTGAGCGAAATATCTCATGGTCAACACAGCTTTTGGGTAGAAATTGCATACATCTAGATTATCGACTAATATTATACTATAACATATGAAAAGGTCAAACCCCAGCTCGTTCTACACCACTTGGTATGCATTTGTCATCTTTCAGGATCAAACATTATTGAATTTTAAATGTTGATTGTATATTGCAAATGGGTTCTTGTCGATGAATTATTAAAAAACGCAGCACTTAACTTTTATTTATCTTAGGAGTTGGGAAAATTACAAAAAAAAAAAGTCATAAACCTATTGTAATTGTGTTAATTTAGTCATAAACTTATTTTTTTGACCAATTGAGTCATAAACCTTTACAATTATTCTCAATCAGTCCATCCAGCCAAAAATGGCCATCCGGTGCGACATGGCAACCGGCCGTGGCACTAGCGACCTTTTTTTTAATAATATTTTATTATTTGAAATATTTATTATTTTTTTTTATCTTTTTTCCTCTTTTTTTTTTCCTTCTCCCTCTCCCTCCTTCCTCCTCCTCTCCTCTCCCTCCTTCTTCCTTTGGCTCTAGTGACCGGCTAGAGGGGAGGCTGCAGTTGCTTTGGATTGAGGAGGCCGGGCTAGCTCACCTCGTTGTTCCGGGCGAGGGCAAGTTTGCCCGGCCACGGCGGGCAAGCCCTCGCAAATCGGCAAGGGCCTCACGGTTGCGGGTTTGGTGAGGCGAGCCTCGCCTAATCCAGTGAGGGCTTGCCTCGCCAATCGACGAGCTCATGCCCAACGACGGTGAGGCGAGCTCCCGTCGGATCTGGGTGAGGGCTCACCTTGCGGTCGCAGAGCGAGGCGAGCCCTCGCTAGATCCGGCGAGGGGGCTCGCCGTCGCGTTTGACAAGGCCTTGGTGAGGGCTCGCCTTGCCCAGCGACCACGAGGCAGCCCTCACCTCGATCCGACGGGGCTTGCCCGTCGTCGGGCGCGAGCTCATGGGCGGGCGAGGCGAGCCCGCCGGAGCCAAAGGTAAGAGGAGGGAGGAGGGAGGAAGAAGAAAGAGGGAAAAGGGAAAAGGGTAAAAAAAGAGAGAGAGAGAGAGAGAGAGAGAGAGAGAGAGAGAGAGAGAGAGAGAGAGATAGAAAAAAAAAAAAAGATAAAAATAATAAAATATTTCAAAAAAAAAAAAAATAAAATATTATTAATAAAAGGTCGCCAGCGCCGACCGGATAATTTTGGATGGATAAACTGATCGGGAATAATTGTAAAAAGTTTAGAACTCAATTGGTCAAAAAAATAAGTTTATGACTAAACTAGTACAATTGCAATAGGTTTGAGACTTTTTTGATAATTTTCCCCATAAGAGTTTTATATGGAGGATGCTTCCACACTCGAGAATTTTGAAATGAGGCAAACATCAAATCACATTGATTTGCTCCTCACTTCCCCTCTTCTTTTCTTTCACAGCCATTGATCCTTCCTCCTCCAATGACCACACCCCATTTCTCAGCTTCTCCAATCTAATTCATTCATTTTTTTACGACAGCTTCTCCATGTATAAATTTCATAGTCTGATTAAATACTGAGTTTTAAACCCACCTTTTCCTTGTTTTAAGGGTATTAATGTAGTTCCCCATCTTTAGGATTTTAATTCCACCTCTTGGGTTAGATTTGTCAGGATTAAGCTCTCAAATACAAGGAAAGAAAGAATAAAAGTGAAAAAGAGAAATCGAGACACAAAAACTACATCCATAGAGGATTCTGCTGTAATTAGCACTCACACCTCTTTGTTATAACCCTCAATTATACATATATATATATACTTAATAGTTATTCATGAGCTCAAATTCAACTAACTAATAAAATATAGCAGCTTGAGGGCATTACCCTTGCAACCCCTGTCAAAATAGCTCATGTGCCTTCCTATTGATAGGGAGTATGAAGCACACCTCAATAAGATCTTGTCTTTATGTGTCAACATCGCCTTTATGGTTAGATTCTCGTCTTTAGGGTGTTAATCCTGCCTTCTTTAACTAGAGATGAAGTATAACAATTATATATTGGAACATATTAATATACGATGTTGATTAGAGGTGATCACATCATAGTTTTTTTTGGTTTGGTTGAGTTTAGAATGGATAATTTTTAAAACGGTTCGTGAAAGGGACTCACCGTATCGTGCGTCTTGGTTTGAAATATTTTGGAAACTACGCAAGCTGCCAAATCATACTTTATATATATATATATATATATATATATATATATATATATATGTATATGTATGTATGTATTTTATTTGAGTAAATATAAAGATTGGGATGCTTGCTTTCTCCTAGTTGTCCCTTCCACCTTTGACTGCTTCACGCGTCTTCATTCGCCCAAATAATCTCACCTTTGGCGGGCGGTGCTGTGACTAGCCGGCTCATCAGGACGGTGGTGGAGCCACCGTTCGATGAGCATCCTGTGCCGAGCATGTACAACCCCGTGCGATCGGCCTTGGTCTGCCTTGTCGGGAGGCAGTGGGCCGCACTGCCCACAGTGCTCACCGGGTTCGCAGCGTTGGCCCTCATGCACGAGCTGATGCTCTACCACATCGGAAGGAAGGAGGTCGCGTGGGTGATCGCGCGGTTCTTCCTCCTCCACGGGGTCGCTGTGGCGGCAAAGGTCACAGCAAAGAAGGCGTTGCGCAGCACAAGGTGGCAGCGGCTGCTGGCAGAGGTGTCAAGGGTGTTGATGGAGAGGTTCGTGGTGATGATGGGGTTCTGGTTGTTCCCACCGCCCCTCCTGCCGTGCGACGTGGCGGCGAAGGCGGGGAGGGAGACCATAGCGGTTGTTGAGTTTGTGAAAGGGCTTTGGAACATCCTGAGATTCATCTCACGCAAACTAGCGAGTGGTCCTTGAATTGCTCCAGATTTTTCATACATATTAGTGAAAGGGCGGATTTTGTAAAAGATCGTTCTTTTCGGATGATGTGAAAATAACTCTCGCATCTTTTTATAAATGTCCAGTTCTGCTTATGAACTGTAATTATATTTCTAGGGACAAGTTCACAGGAAATGCCACCGTTACCAAATTATCGGTCTTAGCTAGTGGCTACCTCAATACACTTTTCTTTTCTTTTTTTTTTTTTTAATAGGGATACATTTGGTAACCATTTTGTTCTCAGGAACAATTTCTGCTGAGAAATAGTATTTTTCATTTTGTTTCATGAACGAATTTTTTAGCATTCGAAGGTGTTTGGTAATTGTGCAAAATTTATATTCCCATAATAGAAATGTATTTGATATGCTAATTCAATTTTTTTATGACTTAAAATTTTTTAATAATTTTATTACATTTTTCCTTTTTTTTTCTTTTTCATTCTCTTCTTCTTCCGGCTAGATGAGAGTTGGCAAGGTCGTTGGCCACGGCGAGGGCCCACAACCAACCAGACGAGAGCCGACAAGGTCAAGCCTCGCTCAACCACTGACGAGGTCGCCAAAACTTGGCTGGCCAATTGCCAACCTTTGCCATGGCCGCGGCGGGGGGAAGAAGAGGAGAAAAAAAGAAAGAAAAGAAAAGGAAGAAAAGAATGGTTTTTCTTGATTCTAGAGTTGTTCCCGGAACCAAAAAAACAACCTTTTTGTTAACTTCTTGATTCTGCTCAAAATCTATTTTCGGGAACAAAAATGTTACTAAACGGATTTTCGTTCTTTTTTTATTCCAATAAATAAAAGAATAGAAGCAAGCATTGTCTAACATGTTACTAAACAAAACCTAAATTTCCGAAGAAGGCAAGGGAGATAAGAAAGTAACTCTTTATATATATATTGGCGGATAGAATGTTTGTTATTGTGTGACATATCTATTCAATATCCATTACATAGCAGTCAACCCAAGTTTGTCGCTCGATGAGAGCTAGCCTTCCTCGTTGGCTCCGCTGACCTTGGGCCCGACCGGACCGCACGCCCAAGAATAGTGGCAATCAGGGGTGGCCTGCGACTCCAAGTTCCGTCCCATGTCTTCTCCTGCAATCAAATCCGATTAAAACATCGCTCACTTCTCTTATCTTAGAGCAGAAGAGTCTCCCAAATGCCTCTAGCACAAAGAGACCCTAAACTGAGTATGATTTGAGAGAGTAAGAGAGAGAAAGAACACCTGTCTCATAAGTTGAAGTGAGAACCCTTGTCGCTTCGCCTCCAAGCGCGGCGGAAACAACCAGAACGAGCATGGAGGCCGCAAGAAGTGACCTGTTATAACCCATTTCCATGCACCCTCTTCTCTATTAGCGAGGTGATATGTCTGTTGATGGCATATACTCGATAGGGGTATATATATGCGTGCCCACGAGCATGTATTCGCACTCAGTGCTTTGACGATGCAAGGGACTGGTATTAGCTTAGATTGAGAAGCACGTGCCGTGTAGAACCAAATTGGTCTTGACACTTTGTCATGTAGGAATAGAAATGCATCTCTAATGAGTTTCGCAAGTAATTTCGGGATAATTTTCACCAAAAAAAGAAGAAAAGAATCATGAATCTATTTTACAATGTCAATTCAATCTTAATTTGGCCAATTTAGTCATAAACCTTTTGAAAAAATTTTAATGTAGTCTTTCTAACCGAATTTTAGTCAATAATTGCCGATTTAGACGCCGGTTGTTCTCATGGTATGACCCAGTGTTAACACGGACATTGTTATGTATTTTTAAAAACATTTCTTTGATTTTTTTATTATAAATTATTTGAATTTCTTTTTCTTTTTTCCCTTCTTCCCTAGCCGATCGTCAGGCCTTAGTGATGGCCGGCAACAAGTGGAAGAAGAAAGAATAAAAAATTAAAATTAAAGAAGGAAAAATTTGGAAAATTTTATGAAATTGCAAAAATCATCCACATCAACATCAATCGTGCCACCTAAGACGGCCAGCATCCATGTCACATATTTCCAACCAAATTTGGCCAAAATGGCTGCATTGGCAAATTCTTAAAAGGTTTGGATTAAATTGGCCAAATGAATGATTCAAGATTGAATAGAGGTCCAGATTTCAGATTTTTTTTTTGGTAATTATCCCACTTATTGCACAAGCTAATATGTAAGCGTGATGATTTTCTCTTTTTCTCTAGTCAGCACTTAGGTCAAGAACGGTGCTGAGTTGATTTCCAACCGCATTTGCACTCAGTCTTCTCCGTGATTGATGGGAATTCAATCTCCAGGTTTAATCAAATTTGTGACGATCCATACATCTCTCCATATTTCGATTGTCAACCGATGTTTATTTTTATTTTATTCGGGCTGGAATGATCGATCGATCCAATTCCTTTCCATGGCAAAATCGGCCTTCTATGGTCTCTCGAGGAACCTGTTGCTTAAAGCAAAGTGCTGTGCTACACAATGTCACGAATTGTCCTCGATGGATGGTTACGATCGTTTCTTTCCCGGTCACCGATCTGCGAGGATCTGCGAGGAACGGTTCCTCAAGGGATCGTTTTAGAATCGGGGAATTTCCTCTAAAGTCTTAGTCAACTTAGCGTATCGATGAAAGGTCCCATTTGATCGACGGCGGTCCATACAATCTTGTTGTAAAGTCGCTGGTGAAATTCGTCTGTATCGCCGCTGTGGTATGAACTGTTGAACCGCGTCCGTATAGACTGGGGTTGCTCCCGGGAACCTCCACATTCGTCGTCCATTCTCGTCGGATTAGGCTTTCCTGAAAATGTCGTCCTCGTGCTCAAATGTCGCCGTCGTTTCAGTGGTCAAGATGTCGACAGCCTACAGCAATCTCAGCGGCTATCACGGTTTTGAAACAATCGCTTCCCGCTAGGCTCGCCATCATCGAGAACTCCAACTGATCCGCAGCACGTGGTCGTCGTCTGATGAGATAGCACAATCTGCTGCAATCTGCACGCAGAGAAGAAGAAGATTGCTGGCCATGGTGGAACTCAAGTCACACATCTTGCTTTGGTTTCTGCTGCTATTATCTTGCAGTGCTGAAGCGAGAGCTGGTTCAGAAGTAGAGGCGCTCCTCGCATGGAAGTCGACTCTTGAGAACCAAACCGCGCTTGGATCGTGGACGGCCATAGAACTGCCCGGACTGAATCAGACCGACCAGTTTTGGGTAGTTTTAGGGGTTGCCAATCTGATTCCAGTGATTTTCAGTTTGGTTTCTAATTTCGAGGTGGGAACCAGTGCCCAGACTGAATCGATTTACGTTTTTCTTTAATTTTTTATTTCTTAATGAAGTAAAGTGTAAACCTGAACCCTAATCTCCTCTCACCCTCACTTATTCCAAATGATGAAGTAAATCTTTGTTTCTTTCATATCACTATACGGATTCATCCAACTTGTTCCTTTTATCTCTTGCTTCTTTCTCAATTTTACTTTCTTTCTTTTCTTACAAGAATTCACCAGTTTTACCTCCCTCGCTCCACCTTCCTTAAATTTGTGAGTCCATCGTTTATGGAAAATGGAAAAGAATTCAAATTCACTGAATCCTCCTCCTTTTTTTCAAGCGTGCCCTTACAATCACGACCCTATCATCTCTTGGTCTTCTTCACAAATCTTGGACGAAATCCCAATTTTGAATTGCAACATAGATTGTTAATTCAATTAATCGAAAACTTTCAATCAAGTTATGTGAATTCACCAGTTCTATTGGACCGCCAAGGAACCAAACTGGACTGGTGGTCCCAGGACCAGGTGGTCCAATTCCGAATTCCAGAAATGTGGTCCTGGGTGGGATCGGATCGAATTGGAAACCGATCACTTCTAGCCTTACATGGTCTCTTGAGGAACCAGTTGCTTAATGCAAAGTGTCATGTTATACAATGTCGTGAAATGTTCCTCGAGGGATCTTACCGACAAAAAGGTCCAATTTGATCGAGCGGCCATCCATTCAATCTTGTTGCAAGTCTCTGGTGAAAGTCGTCCGCTTGATGTTAATAGGCGTAACTCAAAATTCCAAGTAATGTCGGGAATGCATGTTTACACCACGGTGCAAGAAAATAGACAACAAAGCCAACATTGACCCGTTATCGTATCAGCATATAACGTCGCCACCGTGCGATGAACTGTTCAACCGCGTCCCTGTCGACTGGGGTTGCTCTTGGGGACTGCCACATTCGTCGTCCATTCTCATTGGATTAAGCTTTCCTGAAATTTTGTCCTCGTGCTTGAATGTGGCTGTTGTTTCAGCGGTCAAGATGTCGACAGCTTACGGCAATCTCGGTGGCTATCACGGTTTTGGAATGATCACTTGTCTCGCTTTCATCGAGAACTCGGACTGATCCACGGCCTGTCATCGTCATCTGATGAGATAGCACAATCTCTACAAGGGACTGAAGCAAGAATGTAAATCCATCAGAAGGAATAATAAATGGAATCTGCAGCAAGCTGAACGCGGACAAGAGGAAGATTGCTGACCATGGCCGAACTTAAGTCACGCATCTTGCTTTGGATTCTGCTGCTATTATCTTGCAGTGCTGAAGAGAGCTAGTTCAGAAGCAGAGGCGCTCCTCACATGGAAGTCGACTCTTGAGAACCAAACCGCCCTTAGATCGTGGACAGCCAGCAGGACGATGGGTAACCCGAACCTGTTGACGAGGCCGTGCAGATGGTTCGGCGTCTCTTGCAATGCGGAGGGCAGCATCACGAAGATACATCTCCCGCGCGCGAGCCTAGGGGGAAACCTCACTGGCTTTGAGTTCTCAGCTTTCAACAGCCTGGTGTCCCTCAATCTCAGCCAATGCAACCTCTCGGGGCCTATCCCGCCTCAAATCGGCTCACTCTCGAAGCTGACGCACCTAAACCTCTCCAGGAACATTCTCTCTGGTCGTCTCCCGCCCACACTTTCGAACCTCACTCGTCTCTCCTTGCTTTATCTCGGCAACAACAAGATGAGCGGCGAGCTGGATCCACGCTTGTTTTCCAACTTGACTGAACTCCAGTTCCTGGAACTCCAAAACAACAATTTCACTGGGAAAATCCCCTTGGAGATCGGCCTCCTGACGAATCTCGTAGAGCTAGCTATCAATAACAACCGTCTGAATGGCTCGATCCCATATGAAATCGGAAACCTGAAGCATTTAGATGCTATATCTTTATACGGGAATCATCTCACCGGTCCGATCCCTGCGTCCATTGGCAATCTTACTCGCTTGAGGATGTTGTACTTGCATCAGAACCATCTCTCAGGACCTATTCCTCAGGATATTGTCAAGTGTACCAAGCTAGTCGAAATATTTCTTTATGACAACGATCTCTCGGGTTCAGTACCTCCAGGACTCGCCAACTTTTCACTCCTGGAGACGCTTCATCTCCTCAAAAACAATCTCTCTGGTCCCTTACCTCAAGTCTGCCGAGTGTCTCCTCTCGTGGTATTCACGGCCTCCTTCAACAGCTTCGCAGGTCCAATGCCCGGAAGCTTGAGGAACTGCACGACTCTCGTGCGAGTCCGTCTCGAGAGCAACTTATTTTCGGGGTATCTAGACCGAGACTTTGGCGTCTATCCGAACCTCAATTATCTTGACTTGAGCAACAATAAGTTGAGGGGGGTCCTGTCCCCGAACTGGGGATCATGCCCAAAGCTGACACTGCTGAAAGTTGCTGGAAATGAGATCGGCGGCACCATTCCGAACGAGCTCGGCAAATCAAGTGTCCTGGAAGTGCTTGATCTGTCGTCTAACCATATTACCGGATCGATACCTGGACATTTAGGAAACTTGTCCTCTCTGTATCAGCTGAATTTAGGAGAGAACAGCCTCTCAGGTTCAATTCCGCCTCAACTCGGGCATCTGTCACGTCTCGAGGACCTTGACCTCTCATCGAACGAGCTGGGAGGCCCGATTCCAGAACAACTCTGGAAATGCTCGAAGCTGCGAAATCTGGTCCTGGCGATGAACAATCTCAATGGGTCTATATCACCTCAGGTCGGAAACCTAGCACTGAAAGGTTCCCTGAACTTGAGCCATAACCGCCTCGCCGGCAATATACCTCTGCAAATTGCAAAGTTGGCCGTGGAGCATCTAGATCTCTCTCACAATGAGCTCTCCGGCAAAATCCCTCCTTCCTTTGCCCTGATGACCAGTTTAACATGGTCGATTTCTCATACAATGATCTGGAAGGTCCGATTCCAGACAGCGAATTCTTCCTCCTCTCCACCCCAACTGCGTTCAGCAACAACAAGAACATGTGTGGTCCAGTCCGAGGTTTCCAACCGTGCAATGCTGAATTATCGGGGAGCACAGTTCGCAAGAAAAACCACAAATTGTGGATTATATTAGGTGCTTCTTCATCAGTTGTCATACTCCTAATTGTAGTATTGCTCAGAAAATCCATCCTATCCCGCCGACGAACGAAATGCGCGAGTGTGAGAATTGCTGGGCTAAACAGCAGAAATGTTTTCTCGGTGCTGAACTATGATGGGAAAGTCGTCTACGAGGACATCATCAAAGCCACAGAGGGTTTCGATGACAAGTATTGCATCGGAGAAGGCGGAAGCGGAAGAGTCTACAGAGCACTACTTCTGATAGGACATGCGTTAGCCATAAAGAAGATCAAGTCCTCGGAAGGCGATGAAATAGAGCAGATCACAGCAAGCTTCATCAATGAGATCAGGTTGTTGACAGCCATACGACATCGAAACATTGTCAAGTTCTACGGATTCTGCTCTAGCGGGCCTCATAAACTCCTCGTGTACGACCTGGTTGAGAGGGGAAGCCTAGCGAGCACCCTGAACGATGGCGGTGAAGCAGCACAGCTCGACTGGAGGAGGCGAGCGGAGATCGTGAGGGACATAGCACGGGCCCTGTGTTACATGCACAATGATTGCACACCGCCTGTAATTCATCGAGACATATCGAGCCGAAACATCCTGTTGAACACAGAATATAAAGCTTTTCTTTCCGATTTCGGCATCTCTAGGATTTTAAAGCCTGATTCGAGCAACTGGACGGCCGTGGCAGGCACATATGGTTACATCGCTCCAGGTAACTGTCCTTGCGCCTCTTTCTCTGTGCTTTACAAGTTTACACATCATTCGTCATCGTCTCTAGAGACATTCCCTTTGGCATAATGGGAATGACATAGGAAATGCGTTGAGATCATACTGATTGAGCCTGTAATCCTGTGGTTAAACAGCTTCAGGACTATATTACTATCAGCATATCAGATAAATCAGTATACTTGAAAAAGAAGCTAATTATTCGCAAAATTGCTATTCTAACAATGGATTTCTCGTTGGTTGATGCCAGAGCTCGCGTACACAATGAGCCTGACTGAAAAATGCGATGTTTATAGCTTCGGTGTCCTGGCGCTCGAAGTGATAATCGGAAAACACCCATCAGAGCTTGGTTTATCTCTGAATTGCCCGCAATCTGAGCAAAGCGTGGAGCTAGGAGATCTGTTAGATGCACGTCTTCCACCTCCGGCAGATCAAATCACCGTGAACGAAGTGAAAGCAATAGTGAAGCAAGCACGTTCATGTATAGATGTTGATCCGAATCGTAGGCCAACCATGAGAGAAGTGTCGCAGGCACTCCTCGAAAATTAGAACAATCTTCACTAGTCTGGAGCAGGCACGCCCATTTGTATTTTCTCGCTGTAATCGATTCCCTCCCAGTCCTATACGAGTAGGCAAATTTAAGCATTAAATAGGCAATGACGATCATGTGCTTGTTTACGTGTAATAAAAGCTTCTCGAGCACAATTAGATAGGCCAATCATGATCATCTCATTCTTACTATTAGCACGACAATAGTCAAAATACAAATTGCCCAGGAAAAAATAAAAATAAAAAAACTCGAACATAACACGACATGATTTGTTTAATCCGTACTATTTGGGCTCATGGAAGCTTATCGAGGTGAGACCGGCCGAAGCCAGCAATACGCACCGATCTCTCCCTTGAACGAGCCCAGCTAGATATGCCTTGCTTGTTGGCCCAGAGTGTCCTCGGTAAGACAGAGTGGAGAGCAAGTAATTACTGTCAACAGATCAAGGTTCAGTCATCTCAGCACAAGTGTAGGAGCCACTGAACCCGATGAGATAAAACTTTGAGCAAACCAAGGAAGGAGGACAGACATTTAATGGTGGCCGATGGAAGAGTGATAAATGCCCTGAAGTCAAAGCCCACAGCAAAAGCAAGAGCCCTTTTATATATTGCTAAACAGAGAGGGGATCCTGCATATCACAATGGGCATGTAAAGAGATGGAGAAGATGTCTAAGCTGGCTCTTGTGCCGCTCATGATGCTGGTGGTGCTGTGGTCGATGGCCGTCCCTCCTCGGGCCGTGGCTTGTCCTTCAGACGGTGGTGTATGCCGGGACTGCATCGTGGACCGGCTGAACCACGGTTGCCCATCGTGCAGACCAGTTCTCCGCTGCATGGGGCAGTGCTTGTGGGGCGGGTCATCGCAAGCAAACTGCACAAGGAGGTGCGACTGCAAAGGTGGGAACCCAAAACTGTCCGATTGCAAGAAATGCATGTCCAAGTGCAAGTGCAGCTGTGTGGGCTAGGACTGCAGAGTTC
Source organism: Eucalyptus grandis (assembly GCF_016545825.1). Taxonomy (NCBI): domain Eukaryota; kingdom Viridiplantae; phylum Streptophyta; class Magnoliopsida; order Myrtales; family Myrtaceae; genus Eucalyptus; species Eucalyptus grandis. Next base: position 59,522,471 of record NC_052616.1, on the reverse strand, counting down.
TTTTGCTGTGGGTTTTTTAATAGAGTAACCAGGGCCTTTGGTTGTATAAATTCTGGTGTCTCTTGAAAGATCTTTGGTACTTGTTTTCTGACAGATTGGAGTTCAAGCTCTGTTTCTTTTAAGCCAAAAATAGGTGCTTCTGCATCTGAAAATGCTCATCCAATATGGAACTTGGAGGCATGCCAGGATCAGCCAGTTCAAATCGGTTGAATTAGCACAGGAAAGATGTCCAGGAAACTCAAGAAACAAGTGACAGATGATTTCATTTAATAGTAAATAAAGTATTTATGATATATCAATATACAACTTCAGTATGTCACTCAAACTGTTGGCGACACAGAAATGAAAAGGCCTATCAACTGGGACGGGAATGAACACTACAATAATCACTAACGTTTGACTTGGGGGTACAAGTGTTGGATCAACCTGTGAATGAAAGATTTCCAGCATAAATTTGAATCAATGTGGGGCAGAAGAGATGCAACCTCGCAATTACAAAAGTGAGGAACCGCGATTTTTGAACTTCTAGAAGGAACTCCTCAATTGTGTTGCCCTTTTAATCCGACAATCTCAAATCACACAATTTCTCACTTCCCCGGCATCGGCATTCACAATGAAGAAGCATCATTGCACTTGTGCCTCTTCACCTCTCTTCCCACAATTTCATGAACACAAACACAATTGCAGCAACTCATCCAAATTCATCCCTCTCGCTCAAAATTCAAATGGTATTTCAACTGGCTTCAACTCATACATAATAGCCGTCAAGATCCAATGGAGGGACATGGATCATTATGGCGATATTTTCTATTCATCTCTTCTTTCACAAACATTCTCCTCAGCCTACATGATTGTTCTATGATCAACTTATAGGTCGAGAGGTGATTCCAGGCCACGAACGAAAACTGGTCAGCGTAACCCTGCGTATCATCTACTAACAATTGCCAAATCAAGGCTCCAGCTCCAGCTTGCCTCTTCTTTGCTGATTCATATATTTTGTCATAAACCATCTTCAAGAATATATCTCTTTGATGTAACTCTTGTTGATTCTTATGCAATGATGACCCAACTTCTGTGAAAAGAACCGGTTTCTTCAGTATTTCGTCCCCATCATGTATGTGAGAATCCACCCACTGCGAAAGATATTTCACTTTTTCATCCAAACTGGCCTCCGGGATCCTACAACCAACAGAGAAGAATTTAAAAGTACTGCAGAGAATAGAAATGCAAAATTTGCATAGAAAGCAAAGAGTCATTGCCTATAGCTCCTTTAAAACAATTACAGGGAGGCTTTCGCGATTTCCAATCCTTTTCATGTTGTTAATTTAGACATGATAATCTTTCTATAACCAAAAAGCACAGCTAGCAGTATTGGGAGATGCATTCTAATTTCAATTAATTTCAAGCTGCAGCATCATCTAGTGATGTTTAAAGCACTTAGTGAAGTGATATTAGTTTCTACAAGCATCATCCCAGGCTGAAGTTTACTAACCAACTATCGGGATATGCATGGACAGAAGCAAAATCAATGTTGTGAATTGCTGAGTTGTTAAGGAAATCTGTTCCAAGTGAAGAGGCCCATTCCCCAGGATTAACTGCATTTTTTTCTTGTCTTTGCAACCCATAAAATCCCTCAACTCCAATGGTAATGAGGTGTCTTTGGTCTAAGCTCTTGATATATGCAGCCATCTCGGTGATCCAAGACTGTCACATAACCACAAACAAGATCAGGATGGAAGCATGAGAAGCTCAACTTAAGAAGAGGTACATGCAGATATAAGTATGATACAGCAAGATTGTTTTTCATTCATGGAGATCAGCATGATACAGCAATAAATAACAAAACGTATCAATGCAATTATCTAGCTGATATAAGTATTTCTTTTGGATAGTAAATAAGGTGTGTTCCTCACTCAATAAGATCACAGGAGTGTATCCAGAAAGAAACACGAGCCTGGAAACATCCAAAGAATTAGTCTTCTAAACCTCAAGATATTTGATGAGAATGAGATCCACATGATTTTGTTCATAGAGAGAGCGAGAGAGAGTTATGAAGTTTACCTGAAGAAGTGGAGCAGATGACCCAGATACACCACGAGGTTCATTCATTAGCTCCCAAGCAAAAATAGCTGGTTCATCAAAATAATGAACTCCAGTCATAGAGTTTTTTCTTGTTACTACCGCCTGCACAATGAGGTAGTTATGCAAGCATCATATGCCTTCGTCATGCAGTCAAAATACTGTGGCACAAGGAACAACATTCATCTGCTTCTAATGCCTAGCATGAAGCAGAAAAATGAGAGCACAATCTACCTTGACATAAGCCTTGTAGTACTCCTTTATTGTGGGATGCGAGAAAAACGAATCTGCCGATGAAGAGACATTCTCTCCAGCTTCTTGTGCCCATCTGATATACTGTGCTTTACCACCAAATGCATTCAAATTGTTGACTAAGCTCAGGATTACTCGCACCCGATTCCTCTGAGCTTCAACAATTACATAATCTAATCCCTGAAATCAGATTAACAAAGCTAAGAACCTCGAAATGTCCCTGCCGAATGTTGCTTGCATAAAAAAGTGAAATTTATATCCACAGGAGAGCCACCACAGGGAGAATAGAGTACAAACATACGGACAGCTATTTTTATATCTCGATGATCATCTCCCCACCGCAAAGTTAGCACCATTCACCCATCCCTTCGCTCGACCCACTACTTACAGACATTTCCGGCAGCCGTATAAACTATTTTCTACTGTAATCTCTACGGTCTACAGCTAACACTCGTAGCTGCAACAAAACTTCTCGCAATTCTCCATCGGAGATTCATCCAAGAGGAACCCGATACTTCACCTATACGCCCATATCGTTACGACAAAACGACGAAAAGGAGGTGTTCTGCAATTCTTTAATTCAAAGCTCAAGTAACTCCCACCGAATTCAAACCCCGGAAACAAACATTAACCGGATCCTAAAATTCGAGGATCGAATACTTCCATCTCTAAATCAACATCATGAAGTTCTCCAACGCTTTCTGCGGCTAACAGTGCAAACAATTCTACCGACGGGGAAAGAAAAGATCTGCACTTGGCAACCCACCGACACTGCACTCGAAAAAAAAAAAAAAAACAGAGCGCAAGAGAATTCATTTCCACAGACCCTGAACACCCTCTCGTCGAAAACGCCCGGCGACCTCTGCAGCGCGTTGGGCCCGTCGCCGTCGCTGAACGCCCACGTCCGGCACACCGTCATCCCCATCCCGGCCCCTCGCCTCATCATCTCCGACACCCTCCCCCTCGACGGCCCGCCCCACACGCTCTCCTCCATCAACCAGTACGAATTCCACCCGTTGACGTACACCGCCGACTGGGCTCGACCCGCCCCTCCTCCGCCGCCGCCGCCGTCCTCGACCACCACGAACCGGGTCGAGTTCGTCCCTACGAAGCCCATCTTCGGGAGCCATAGAACCGGGAAGGCGAAGCTGGGTTCGTCGAAGTTGAGATAGAGGATGAGGAGGACGGTGGCTCCGCCGAGGATCGGATACAGAGCCTTGTCTCTCCAGTTCGGCTTCATCTTCGTGGCCTCTCCTTTCCTCGTTCGAGTTCGGGAACGAGTCGAAGAGTTTCTGGAGAAATCATTTTTCAGTGCGGGTCAACAAAAGTCAACGTCCGACGTGGCGCCTTGCCGTCGTGTCGTTGCTCTTTTTCATTTCTCCGACAGTGACGCGGCACGCGCGGAAGCGCGTTGATTGGTCCAGTTGGCGGTTAGCAAAGCAAGAGAGCGGTGGTTGCTGCTTCGCCTTCAGTTTCAACCAAAGTGAGGGTAGTTAGCTGTTATATTTAAGGTTAAATACCTAAAAATAATGCTCAAATTTTAGTCCAACTTTCACCTCAATCCTAAATTTTCCTACACATTCAACAATTGCCATTGGTTTATTTAAAATTTTCAGCATCAAGAATGAACAGAAATAAGAGTATTGACGATGGACTTGAAACAAATACTTTTTGACGCATAAATAGAATTGAAACTAGAGCCAAAGTAAATTCATTTTAGACAAAAATAAATCGGAGAAGATTTAAAATTAACCTAAAGTTAGGAGTTTCTAGAAAACTAGACCATTGTAATTGTAAAAAGAGAGAATTACTTTTGCCCTTCAAGTTTTTTAAATTGTGGAAAGTTGCCTCCGGGCATTTCAAAATTTTGGAAGCTGCCTCCTCACTTTTTGAAATTTGTGGTAAAGAATTATATTTTGAAATTAGAAGGTGAGTTGGTCACATATCATTAGTCACATGATCAAATAATGATATATTTCAAAACTATATACCAATGCGTATTTAATATCAACTCCAATTAAATTCTCGCCAATTCTTCAACCACACACTTTCATACATAATATAATTCTACATTACTCTTCGACTTTCTTTGCCATATTTATGTACTTATATGACAAATTCGCCCATCATAATTACTCACATGTCGACTTGCCCTCGGAAGCTCCAAGCAAAAACTCAGTCGGAGTCAATGCCAAGGGCCCAATGACAGCTGATTTCTTAAACTCGCGTAGCAAATTGCAAAAAATCGAGACATCCTCCCGGGGCAATTTGCAACGACCCTAAAAACTTCGGGGGGCAATAATAATATGTAAATTACCCCAAGGGCGGACGGAAGGCCAGAGCGGGCCGGGTCGACCGCGGCACAAATATGTCCTCCAGGCCCGGCCCGAAACTGGGTGGGCCCTAATTCGCGCCTCCCGCCAAGCCCGGCCCGTATCGGGATCTTCCTGCTCATTCTTATGCGCGCTTCTCTCTCTTCTTTTTCTCGTTAAATGCCTCTGCATCACCACCTCATCAGCGGAGCATCAACTAACAATTGAATCGAATCGAAACGAAACGAAACGACCGAAAATCGCCGATCCCGATCGAACGCCGACCTCCGTCGCCGGCGGATTAGGGTGGAAGCCGCTCGTACCGATCGCAAACCCTAGCGGTTCGTCTTCCCGAGAAATCTCTCTCTCTCGTCTTCGCTGCAGCTTTCTCCGGCGGATTCCGCGCGGTTCGGTGGACACGAAGAGGGGCGGGGGCGGGGCGGGGGCGGGGGAAGGGAGGATGTCGTTCGATCTGGTGTTGAAGCCGACGTGCGGCGGCTGCGGCGCGGCGGCGGATCTCTACGGCAGCAACTGCAAGCACATGACGCTCTGCTCCACCTGCGGCAAGGCGATGGCGGAGTCCCGGGCGAAGTGCTACGAGTGCGGCGCCACGCTCACTCGCTTGATTAGGGTTTGGCCCTCTCTCCGTCTCTCTCTTTTCCGTTGCCTTCGGCGGATTGACGTGGCGCGTTTGGATGTGTTCGTTACTCGTTTTTTGGATTGTTTAGTTAGTCGATTTAGGTGATTGAGTTTTTGTGAGGGGAGGAGGTTACAAGCTGTCTATGTTTTTTCTGTGTTGTTGGAAGCTGAGATGCGCGTATTGTGGGTGGTAAGGGAACATGAGTGGGAGCTGAATTGCTGTGTATGTTGTGCGTTATGTAGGAATATAATGTCAGGGCTGGTCCCAGCAGTGAGAAGAACTACTTCATTGGTAGATTTGTCAGTGGTTTGCCGAATTTCTCGAAGAAGAAGAGCGCGGAGAATAGGTGGTCTGCGCAGAAGGAAGGGCTGCAGGGGCGTCAAGTTACGGATACCTTGCGGGTACGGATGGATTCTCCTCATCTATGGACTTCCCCTCTCGCTATTTTTGGAAGTTCATAGATTGTCTCTTTAAATGGTCAACATCGTTCCTGTCCCTCTCATTTCGAAATCGGCACTGCTTATTTCCATATATAGGAGTTGAAGGATGTGTCAAATGTTCTCACTTCTGTTTAGTTAATCATCCTTTTGGTTGTAATCCTCTTTCCTGATGCATTTTGTTGAGTAACACGCTTTGAGTTCGCAGTAATTTATCGTTATGTCGTTATAGTCCTCCTTTTGCATATGTCATTATGGATTACAGTGGTTTAATATGACTAGATAGGTTCAGTTTTAGTTCTCTCATGGTTTAAATGTTAAAAGATGGCGGTAACTTTTCTTTATCTTTGAGGTATTTATCTCTCAAATTTTCAGCTTCTATGATTATGGTTTTAAGCATCTGACTCTGTTATATCTTGGTCTCAACAATTCTTATTGTGGTGCTCATATTGGCATGCTAAGGTTTGTAAATAGATTTCATTTAAGGGGTCTGCAATGTTCTAATTGCATTCAAATTAATACACGGCGGGTCTGATGCTGCCTTCATCTTTGATGCTCTTGTTGTTCTTTGGCACAATTGCATCTCATAGGAGAAATATAAGAATAAACCCTGGCTTTTGGAGGATGAAACGGGACAGTCTCAGTATCACGGCCATCTTGAAGGTTCCCAATCAGCTACTTACTACCTATTAATGCTTCAAGGAAAGGAGTTTGCTGCTATCCCTGCTGGTTCTTGGTATGAAAAACTCATTGCTAATTAATATTTTATATGTGATTTTCCTCTCTTCTAGGCTTTTCTTCAGCATACAAAGGTTCTAGCCTGGTGGGTGGGGTTGCAATTTCTACAAATTGTACTCCTTTTATTATATTTTATTTTTTGGTCATACAAATTGTACTCCTTGGGACTGCTTACGTTGGATTATAAACAAATCTGGAAATAATTGTCGGACAAAATCCCCTTTCATGGTTAAATTGGGGGAAAATTTGTGTTTTTATGGCTTTTGAAGTGAATTTCTTTCACATATATAGTGAATTAGTTAAACTTGCACCAGAACTACATTGAGTGGCAGGATATTTGCACAATAAGATAGATTCAAGAATGAAGATAATTTAATGTGGCCTCTATACATGATGAAAGAGCAAAATGCTCAACAAGAGTGTAATGTCAATATCTTAGGCAGAGATTGCTCGTATTAGTGAGGAAAGGGATTATTCATCTAGGAAATATTAAATAACATGCCATGCAAATTGGGTTTCAACCAAACACCTTTGCCTTAAGGTGGTGTAAAGAAAGTGAGGCAGGCTGATTGCAATACCATAAAATTTCTGTTAATAATTTGGGAGCTTATAATTGTGTTCCTGTGAGGCAGTTGGTGTTCCTTTATTACCCTTGTTGTAGAAAGGCTGTGAATCTGTTATGCTTGTCTGAGTCAAGCCAAGGCATTACGTGCTGCTATACAAGTCATATATAATGTAAATGGAGTGGTGACAAACCGGTCACATGTTTTACAGGTACAACTTTAACAAAGTTGCGCAGTACAAGCAACTTACCCTGGAGGAAGCAGAAGAGAAGATGAAGAACAGAAAGAAAACTGCTGATGGTTATCAGAGGTGGATGATGAAAGCTGCTAACAACGGAGCTGCTGCCTTTGGTGAGGTTGAGAAATCCGAAGACAAGGATGGTAGTGGAGGAGGCAGTGGTGGTGGTGGTGGTGGGAGGGGACGTAAAAAGACAAGTGGTAACGATGATGAAGGTAATGCATCAGACAAGGGAGAGGAAGATGAAGAAGAAGAGGCAGCAAGGAAGAGTAGGCTAGGACTCAACAAAAGGGCTGGTGATGATGATGAAGAAGGTCCAAGGGGAGGTGATCTAGATTTGGATGATGATGACATTGAAAAGGGTGAGGGTGTCCTATGTTTTTTTTTTTTTTCTTTTTTTGGGTGGTGGGCGAGGGTGTCATAGAGGGTGTCTTGTTTATCTGCTGATTTATGTTGCAAACAATCCGTTTCTTTCTAATTATCTTAGATGGAGGAAGTTAGTTAGAAAACTTAATTGAAAAACCAAAAGAAAAAACATCACAGTAAATTAGGGAAGAAAAACATGAGTCTGAAATTGGACTTTCCCTTCTCTCTTATTAGGGTAATATTTTTTCAGAAGTTCAACGGGAGAGCAATTGGCCATTATGTTATGAGAAATCAGGGACACCTTAGGAAGTGCTCTTTCTTCTGTATGCCATGAATTACAATTGTAATCAATCTTTCAGTCAACATTATATCATTTTTCACACCTTTCTTCTATATGAAAAGCACATTTGGTTTTTCTTTCCTTGGTTTGACATTTTTGCACCTTTGAGCATCTCTGTGATTTCCTTGGGATCCCCTAATATGCCATTAGTTCAGAGGTTCATTATGTTTGATGTATCTCTGTTTGTTTGCTCTAGGTGATGACTGGGAGCACGAAGAGATTTTTACTGATGATGACGAAGCTGTTGGGAATGACCCACATGAACGAGAAGATTTGGCACCTGAAGCTCCTCCTCCTCCAGAAATCAAAGTATGTATGCTTATCTTTCTGCAACTAGGCCTTTTTTGTGGAAATACCAGAAATAGTTTGGCCGGATGATGCATTGATGAAGTGTTATTTGGTTACTAAGATGCATCGGCAAGGTGATATAGTAGGAGGATGGCATTTCTTTAGTAAGCAGAGTGCCAATATGGTGTTTTCTTCAGATTGATACTCCATTTTTTCCATTTCTTTGTTCCTTGCTCCAAAATTGAGTTCTTTTGGGCCTAATCTTGACGCCCATCACATTACAGCAGTTATTTATTTTGATTTGTTCTGATTTGTTTTTCTATCAATGCTCAATTTTGTCATGGGCTTAGTTTATTGTTCAAGGTCTTCTTAGACAGCATTAAGGGTGAAAACTAGTTTTGATCCTTCAAATTTACTCCTTATTTGCCGTTCTATCTCTCCACTTTAAAATTGTGACATTCTTACCTTGAATTTTCAAAATTATGGCTAGGGAAACTTATTCACATCCATCTTATTTTTTTATGAAATTGTTTATCCGCTTGAGATTAAAACTATTGTTATAGTCTCCTGCTGAAAATGTTGTGCATCTGAACACATTCATGCATCAATAACATAGAAATAAACTAGCATTTCAGAATTGGCAAATTCTTGATACATGTCAAATTATCACTGCAAAAAAGTTTTGAGCGATTTATACTTAATTTCAGAATGAAATGAACTCATTGTTTTGTGAAAAGTTAACCAAAGAGTTATGACTAACGCCGAGATTTGTGGTCATAACAAGGGTGAAAAGCCTTAATTTTTTATTTTTTTTATTATTTCCGTTGGTGGGGAGTTGGGGTTTGTGTAATCCCACACAGAGGTGAGCAGCGAAAAGAGTTGTCTACATTGATGCCTATGAGAACTGGTTATGATGATTGTGCATTGATTTATTCTAAAGGATGAGGAGGAGGAGGATGAAGCAAATGAAGAGGAAGGAGGACTGAGTAAATCTGGAAAAGAATTGAAGAAGCTGCTTGGGCGAGCTAGTGGGGTCAATGATTCAGATGCAGAGGAAGATGACGACGATGAGGATGTAAGTTTTCAAATTGACTGCTCTGCAGAATAATATTAGATCATCATTATCTTCGGCCCCTCTAGTATGGCTTTCTTTTGCTCAAGGAGATGCATAATCACTGTGATGGTGATCAAATTCTAATTGGAAGCTAACCATGTCTGTTGATTTTGAAAGATGCATGTTGATAGCTGCATCAATTTGTGTCTCATTTCACTCTTGTGCAGATGGAAGATGAGGTGGGGTTTTCACCTGTACTGGCCCCTAAACAGAAGGAAGCCCTTAAAGAGGAACCCGCAGAAGAGAGCCCTTCAAAACCCACTCCTTCTGCATCTGCTAAGGGAACTCCACCTACTTCCAAATCTGCCAAGGGAAAGAGGAAGTTGAATGGAGATGATGCTAAATCATCGAATGGTGCACCCCAGAAGAAGGTGAAGACGGAAACTGTATGTTCGTTGCCTTTTGACTCTGTTCTCTTGTTCCTAGCAAAAAAAGGGAGACTATTCTCTTGTTGTGGTTTCTGTATTATTTCTTTGGTATTTTTACTCTGGACATGTGAACTTGCAATTTCTATAGATAGCCAAGATAAATTGTAATTTTCCATTGTTTTCTCGATTGATTTGTGGGATCAGGAAGCAAAATCTTCCGTAAAAGATGAAAGCGTGCCTACTTCTAAAAGCAGCGTTGCCTCTAAAGCTACACAGTCAGATTCGAAGAGTGCATCTACTCCGCCTACTGGACCGGTTGCAGAAGAAGAGATAAGAGCATTCATTTTGCAGAAGGCACCTGTTACCACACAGGATCTTGTCGCTAAATTCAAAGCAAGACTCAAAAGCCCTGAGGTACTGGGTCACTCTTTGATGTCTTGTTTCCTCATCTTCCGTTAATGATCCAAGAACTGCTGTCACTTTATAAGTAGTCCATTTTTTTCGAAAAGTCTCATATGAGTGAACTATTTAAGATATGGATGATTTCTAAATAATTTGAGTAAGGTTTTCTTTTACACTTCCGTATGATGCTTAAAAAACAGCATGTATAGTTAGAGCTGGGGTTCATGTGTTGACGTACTTTCTTGGCAGTTTTTACTCATTTCTAAGGTTGAACAACCATCTCTTGTATTATCTGCATCATCCATGACTTCTCGGAATGTGCTGAAAGCAGGTTAAGTAGTATCCCCAGCTTTTTTCTCCCTAAGTAAAATTCCTTGGTGCAGGACAAGAATGCCTTTGCCGATATCTTGAGGAGAATATCCAAGATACAGAAGACCAATGGATCTAGCTATGTGGTGCTGCGAGAGAAATGATGATTCTGTATAGCTTATAAGTCTGGTTGGAGATTAGCTGGATTATGTGCTTGTAAGAAATGTTTAAGAAGAGGATAATGACACAGAAAATGGGGATTGAAATTGTTCCTCTGTGAATTGCTGTCCTGCTTCTGCTGCGGTACATTGTTGCTCGCATGAGAGAGAGAGAGAGAGAGAGCGCGAAATACCGCTGTAATTCTGGCATTTTGCTGCTACAAATGAAGGAAAAAATGCGTTGACACAAGTCTTTTAGATTTTTGGATGCTGTTCTTGGTTCGTGCAGTATTCAATTTCATGTATGGTCCAGATTATTCTCACTAGACTTGAACATTGTTGGGGTGCTGCTATAATCTCTGTGAGGTGCTAAAGGCTGTACTAGAACCCAAGAATTTGTCGTGATCAATTGGAGACCCGAACAATTCATTATCAATAATCGACTTAATAGCATCACTTGACATTCAGATTTTACCTTCAATGCCCAACACCGCCGCCACATGAGCTACAACGCACATGAAGCTTAAAAACAGCCACTTTATTAGTGAAACAAAATCAGGCATCACTCTTCAGCACATTTGAGTCGCTCCCTCGGAGAGCAAAATAGGATGATATCAGATTCCGAAGGCAGCCAGAACCGAACCATCTTTCCTCAGGCACCTGTTTTCACTTTGTTTCATGTTACATACTTCAGAAGAGCACTTGTCTTCGACTTCTCCGTTCGCTGTGCATATTCACCCCTCTCTCCGAGGACAGACTATCTACCTCAAGGACAAAGTGGCATTGTCGACTGGTCCCGAGCAAGATGGGTGGATGTTGCTTGATGAAGCCACACACAAACTTCACCAACATCAATGGCGACCAAACAGATTCAAACAAAACTAGGAGAAGCTAGGAAGCATTCTTCTAATGTCAGCTTTTAGGCTTCGGTTATTTTCTTGCCTTGCGGGTGAAGTAATCTCTGCTTCTTCTTCTTGACTTTGAAGCAACTAGGCTTTGAGCAATTCGATGATGGTGGGTTGTACGGTTTGATCATTGTGGATGGTGGGGTTTGTGACTGCTCTTGGGTGCTTGAAAGTGCTTATTTTTGCACCCATAGCTTGATGGGTCTCCTCCAAGTTGAGGAATACTACTTTGTGCTAAATGACAAAATCAAGAAGAAATTGATAAATCACATAAGTGATGGTTTTTTATTAGACTAAACATAAATGGACAAAATGCACGGATTGAAAGATTTTGGGCGGCAAGAACAAGAAGGTGATCATGACAATACAACTCTAGCTATATTCACTAGTAAAGTATTGTTGGGTTTTGACTCGTGATGATCTTGTTCCATCCAATTCACCAACTAATAAAAGAGACTAACAGCTTGAAATTACATGTGATTGTGGAGATCTATGGTTTGAAATTGTATTGAAGATCTTCAAATGCGGAAACTAATGAAGAAAGAAAACGTCAAATTGTTTATCTTAGCCCCTAAATTTTGACTAAGTATGCAATCTCATCTTCGGACATTTGATGGATCTAGTTACGCTGTGCTGCAAGATAAATGATTATTTTGTATGGCTTATAATTCTGGTTGTACTTTAGCTGGATAAACCGTTGTTGACAAAAATTCTTACCTTTTGGTACTATATATTGTGCTCTTCCTTACAACTGACGGAAAAAGATGTGTTGTCAACGAAAAGTTTTTCGGCTTCAATTTCGACGTTGACCTTGATTCGTGCTGTCTCTGATGTCCGTTGATGACATCTATTTTTGCCCACACATCTATAATACCATTTTTCGAAGCAAATAGTTTCTGTGATCGAATTTGGCGATAACGACGAAATTAAAAATAATTAATTTATGCAACCCTACATCAATTTTTCCTACTACACTCCTGCATGAAAACATTAAAGGCAGGATAGTTCAATAATAACTAAGTTTTGATTCACATAAGTCATCCGTGCATTCCGTAACTATTGGGGATCGAATTCGTCAATTATAGCGCAACTTAGCCCTCAATAAAAAATAAAAATAAAAATGTCATCATTCCATCATCCCACATTCGTTTTTTTCGCCAGACTTCTTCTGCATTTTTAGGATGCATTTGATTCAACGTTAGAAAAATACAAAGACCTTTAGATCAAAGTGGGTTTCCAAAATGCAAGTAGCGTTTGGAAAAGTATATTTTAAAAACACATTGAAAAGCAACTTTAACGTAAATGCCATTTGGTAAAAGCTATACTATGTAAAGAATTATTGTTAAAAAAAATTTATAAAAAATCTCAAACTATTTGCAACTTTTATAATTTTGAAATGTCCTTGAAAACACTAATTTTGCCTTAACCACCAACCAACAACTAGCATGCCACCAACTAGGGATGGATAGCCATGATTATCAATAACCATGATTATCGATGACAATGGTACAATCATTGATATATGATGACAACTAGTTGACAATTGACACTTCAATTAGAGAAGTGTTAACTTTAAAAATACCTTTGCAAGCAGGTGCTGGTCATGAGGGGTATAAAATTCTAAAATCACCCTCGTGACCGTATATAGGCCATACATCGCCTAGCCCATAAGTGGTTATGAAAACAAAGGGCAACCAAGGATTACAAAAATCTTTAGGCTAAATTTCAATAGACATACAAGTAAAGACTGATAATTCCATAATGAAGCAGTTGACTGCCATGTGTCAAAGTCAAAGGACGCTGTTGATGGTGAATTTAGGTTGGAACAATTAAAAAGGTGCCAAACTCAAGAGGAGTAGTTAATCCTTGCTAGACAAGCCACGAGAATATTGTCGAATAAATCAAAAACTAGATATGGATGAGGCGGTTTAATATAGAACATGGAGCGACCCTTGAGAATGAAGTAACTTACCATTAATGGTTATCAAATTGGCCTATAAATACCACAGGCAATCCAACAAAGGACCCCTCCCCCCAAACAACACACAAAATTACTTTATCTTGCTTTTATTCTTATTTAGTCTAGCTTAATTGTACCTTAAGATTCCTGTCGTAAATTTAATTCCAGTGAGTGTTTATATCCCAGGCAATGTTGTCGATTAGATTCCAGTGCTAACCCACTATCTGGCATCATTAATTAGATTCCAACGTTGGGTTTTCATATCCATCTAGAAGCAATGTGTGACATCTTGGATTTTCCAATTCTATAATTATAAACTTGTAAATATACTATTTACATATGCACGGTACTTGTAAGTATTTTAGGCTGATGTATGTGAAGCCCACGATGCCTCTAACAGAAAGTGAAATGAAACCCTTTATGATCCTTTGTATGTGCTCATGTTTGGAATGGCTAATAGTAGAAATAGGACCGGACAAAATGATCATGTCTTAGAATTGTTCAAGATCATGCAATATCCATATTATACATGCTAAGCAATTAGGTCGGAATACTTTAGTGCGATAACTAAATTAAACGGGTCCTGTCATGACACTAATCTATATAATTTTCGCTTGCGCTTAGTATGTAACTCTACCGGGACATCATACAATGTTTGGTAAGTGATGTTATCACTGTCCAGCATCGTCAATTAGATTCCGACGTCGTGTCCTTGTATTCATCTATGAAGTAGTGTTTGCTAGGTGATGTTATCACCATCCCACATCGTCGATTAGATTTCAACGTTGAGTCCTCATATTCATCTAGGAGCGGTGTGTACTAAGTGTTATCTCCTTTGCCCAACGTCGTCAATTAGATTCTTACATTGTGTCCTTGGACTAGTTAGAAACCAATGTCATCTAGGCACATTTGTTAATACCCAATGTTGTCAAATTATCTTCGATATTGTATAAACTACTTTAATTTTAATGAGATTTCATTATCATGTTAAAGTGAGTTTAGATGACATCGTTAAGTAGATTTTGACATTAATTACTGTTGATATTAAACTCGTGTTAGGTGTATCAAGTGACTTCTTTAGATTTGAGATTATATGGTATATGTGTTTGTAAAATTCTAAACGCAAGTGAACGTGTCGAACAAGTAATATATTGATAAGAAAAAGTATCGTCCCATGGAGATTGATGATTAATAAACTAATTAAATACTAAAATGGATTAATTCTAAAATTTATCTAACAAATCAAAATATAATTTAGAATAAATTAAAAACTAAATTTGGAGACTAAATGCAGCAAATCAATCAAATAAATATGTTAGAGCATCCGATTTCACCATAACTACTAGATATAAATTTCAAATTGTTGTGGGTACAAGAACGATATCAAACATGTGATAGCAGAATTTCCTAATCTATTTACTATCATATCTCTAGGTATAGCAAACCTCCTCAGTTTATTAATCCACTATATCTCTATGTAAATTAAAATAAACACGAGTGCATTAAAAACTATGAATATTATCAGCTTACAACAAGTCTTTTGGATCACCTTATCACCGAAAGCTACACAAATAACGCGATATATCTCTATTCACGTTTAATTCATGGTTATATATTATAATGAGCAATTACATATTATCACTTCTCAGTCTCAAACATGCACATTAAATCATTCAAGTGGTGGCCAGTCACTCAAAACTATTATGCACAATAATATATAACTCACATAATGAAATCAATTGCAAAACATAAAAATCATGAACTTTACATCGTAGCCCTAACAAAGGAAAATTAGAACATAGTAGAAGAATAAATAAAAATATAAATCAAACCCAGCATCTTGAATCAAAGAACAAGAATTCTGTCACAACTTTGGTCTTCTCTTCAAAATACTTGAAAAACACTCAGAATAATGAAAAATGGTCTAACAAAAACCTAGTTGCTCTCTTTGGCTCTCAATGTTCTCATATTCATAGGATATATCCAAGATCCTTATCTCCGAGCAATTGCGCATAAAATTAGGGAGTAAATCAGAGGATCTTGATTTGATATCTATCTCCTAATGCTTGTAGATAATATTAGGGAATAAAATCAAGGATTCCCTAATTTGATATTCATCTTCCATTACTTTTTGATTTGAATTCCTGATTTTAGCCATTCTTTTTCTTATCTTCTCCATATCTCATTATTCTATATAAACAAAGAAAATTCGAATAATCAGAAGGAAATCCAAATACTTTCTCATAGATATTGCATTAATTGTTGCCTAAAATAGGTAAAATAACTCTATTTTTTATAGAGTTATCAATATGGTTTCGCTCGCATTCAACCCTCTTTATCTAAAGTTAACATAGAGCCTGAATCTCCTTTAATAAAAACCCAAATATAACACTTGATGAAATATATTTCATGTCAAGATCCAAAATCAACGAGACAAGAAGTGTTGAAGGTAGCAATTTAAGGCAATAAAGATGCTAATTAATGGTTGACTTCAGTGATAATTGAGAAGATCAACGTGCAATCATGGAGATGCAGTAGGGTCAAGTGACAATTAAAGAGTTATAACCACTTATAGGTAAGGTGAGCATGTAATTATGGAACATCTCGAGGATATGTGATTGTAACCTCTAATTGGAACAGTAACTGCTTAAGAGTACTTATATCTAGTAATAGGCTATTTAAGCCATGTTGAATTGTTGTAGAAGAGGATCCACAATCATCAGCACAATTATATATCCTTCAATTTATTAATCTATCTTTCCATTTCCTGCATTTACTTTCCTTTAGATCAATTAGTGCTAGTTCTCGAAGTGCCACATAATACGACATAAAAATCAAAATCAACCTTTGGTGAATGTTATCCCATCGCTGTCGCAATCTGACCTTAAAGGGGCCACCCTCGGGAAATAGATTTCGAGGTATTTATTAATGAGACAATCCGAATGGTACATACAAGTTAAGGTTTCATATGGACCTTTGCTTAATAACATTGCAAATGGACCCTCAATCATAAAAGTGGTCTCTCCAAGATCATTCCTCACATGATGTGGGGTTTGCAATTTAAACAGATTGATCCTAAAAATTATATGAGAGGAATGAATCGTCACTAACGTATTAAGGTCAACTAAAAACCTAATGTGATGTGAAGAGTACCTAGTTTCTACGCAATCATAGATTTAGAGATTAGAGACTTGATTACACTAGTCATCTAACTAGTATTCTTCGGTGCTTAAACTTGATCATCTATCACTAAAGTGAGCAGTTTTTTTTACCAATTATGAATCCTAAAATTCTTGTCCGATAAGTATTCACGCAATGATTGTTTATAATGGTCCTAATGATTTAACCTAACCTGCTAAAAGTGAAAATTAATAGTCAACGCATGAAAAGGCGCAATCAAGTAAGATAGTAATGAAAGTACACAAACAATGACCTAATATTGTATCAAAAAATAAAAGCATTGAAAAACTCTATCATAAAGCCCAACTTATTAAATTTTGAGTTCAATTTTTTATCAAAAGATTTTCACATTTTTCATTGATAAACTAACTCTAAACTAAAGATAACATACAAAAAAAAAAATCTAATGAAACTAATCCAAAACTATTTTCTAAACTGTTGGAATTTTTGGAAATTTTTATTTAAAAAAAAAAATTAATTTTTTTTAATTTTTAAATTTTTAATTTTTTTTTTATTTTGTAATTTTTAATTCTGGACAAAATGGACTTTAGGCCTGGTAAGGAAACCCGATCCGAACCGCTAGTTTAGCCTGGACCCTAACGGTCCGGGTTGGGTCTGAAAAATTGAACCGGCCTCAATTTAGCTAAAAATGGCCCAGCTTAATTGAGCCCACAAAATAATTAACGAAGGAAATCCGTTGCCCTCGAATCTGCTCGGCCAAGAACAGAATCGAGCCGAGACCAATGCGGTCTCCAGCAAACGCAGCCGAGATCGGGAATGGCCGAACGACCCTCTGGAAAGTCCGGCTCAGCTTCTTCTAGAAGGCTTCTGTCTGTCTGCTGGGCTTTTTGTTTCCTTCTTCTTTATGGGCTCAAGTACAGTGGGCTGAACATAGTGGGCTAGGGGCTTGTCGGGCTGGACTTGGCTCTCTTTTTTTATTTCCATCTTCTTCTTTTTCGTTTTAATTATTTTTATTTATTAATTTATTTTCCGAATTTCCTTTCTTTATTTTTGTGTCCCCATTTATTCATGCTTGCTCATTTTTGTTGTGTGTGTGTATATATAAATCCATACATATATATTTACCATTTTTATTTATTTATTTATTTATTTTTATTAATTTAACAAAAATAAGGTTAAATGAGGTATCGACGGTTGCAGGAAGCTATTCCCGGTGAAACAGTACCTTGAGGAGACTAGATGCAAATTTGATGATCTCTTCTTGTTGTGTTGTTTAGATACTTATCCTCATTATGCTTTTGTTGGTAATAATCTTATTTAGTGCCCTTAAGAGCTAAGGATAGCCTTTAGCGTTGTCCCTTTGCATTTAGCGATCTATATGTTCAATTTCATTCTTGTCTTCCTTTGCTCGCTGTTTTCTCTTCTCCAGCCATGAAATAGCAAGATTTTGGCCTCATTTGAGTGTTTCGTTTATATACCTTGACCATGTCTTAGTTTTGATTTCCCATCATTCTAGCATGTCTTATGTTGCTTTTCCATGCGTTGCCAGGGTCGCATCCCTATGGACGGCGATCGTTCACCTCTTTTGGGCGTGACTCGACCCCATGCGTAAGCCTTGAACTGACCCTTATGGGTCCTCATGGTTCGTAGATGCATTGGGGTGAGTTTTAAGCGTTTTAATGCCGTTCTCAAGTTTTAAAGACTAAAGTTTTGTTGTGATTATATTAGCTTAATTCATGTTGTTAATTTGGTTTTTATACTAATGAAGTCACATTGGGATGAGGGATAGAAACATTAGTACTCACGTTGGGATACACCCGTGACCCACCATGCCCGGTGAGCCCTCGCTGGCCATGTGCGAGGGCAGCGAGCCCTTTAGACAAAAAAGTTAGCACCAACTACCCGCTGTCCAGTGCCGTTATGTGGCTGAACAGCGGACCCTCTGTCCATTTGAGGGGTCCTGGAGCATCCCTTTGCTTTAGTATGCATTTTTAAGGCCAAAAATAGCAGGAAAAGGCATGATAATTGGCATTTTAGAGATAAAAGTTAGGCACCAATTCTACCAATATTCTAATTTAAAAGAATGCAAAAATAATAATAGACGAGAGAGATAAATAGAATTTCGAACTTTAGTCGAACTTGTGTTATTAGAATACCCCATTGTCATTGTTTGGCCTTAGTGAATTGCGTGTCTAGGGTTAGTTCAAATTATTATCTTAGTATATCTATCGTGGACTTTGTGTTGTTTATGTCATTGATAGGTGCAGTGTAATGATTAGCAATGCATAGTCACATAGATGAACGTACTTTGGATCTCTAAAATAGCAACGCACAAACAAATGTTTTCCAAACAAAGATAAAAGATTACGACATTTTATCTAGCTTCTAAAAGGTTAGTAGCGACACATAAATAAAAACAAACTTTTCATAAGGAATCGAGTTGCGATAGGTAGAGTTCAAGAGAACCTGAACCAAGTATGAGCGCCACCTCGCAAGGGGAAGCGTCTTTACTTAATTGGTAATCTATTAAATTTCATCTCGAGAGGGTTGCAACATCCGTATGATTCAAGATTATTGTTACTAGACTATAACATTGGTGGGGTGCTTCTAGCGCTAGAGGCTCTATGATAACTGAAGAATTTGTCCTGATCAATTAGAGATCCGAACTACACATCGAAAATAATCACGTAATAGCATCGTTTGATGAATTTCAGATTCTCCTTTCAGAATTGCTGGAAAAGAGTTTAGGGGAGAAAAAGAACAAAGAGCAATTAGCATTATGCCTAACGCCACCATCACATGAACTACAACCAACATAAATGAATAAATGAGAAATGCTGTCGTCATCCACGAAAATATTTAGATATAGATTGTCATTAGTAATGAAAACTTTCATTAACTAATTATTTTAAGTGATACAAATCATTATTTTTAAGGTGATATATTCCAAATCTATTATTTCCAGTAAAACAAATGGAGAGTTATCAAATTGGGCATCACTCTCTTCATTGCATTCTAGTCACTCCCTCGGAGAACAAATCAGGATGATATCAGATTCTTGAGGCAATCGAAACCCAACCCTCTTCCTCGAGCGACCGTTTTCGTTGCGCCTCATGTCACTTACTTCAGAAGGGCACTTGTCTTCGACTTCCATGTGCATATTCACCGATCTCTCCATGGACAAACTGTCTCTCGCCTTTGAAGACAAGGCGGCATTGTCGATCGGTGCCAAGCAAGATGGGTGCACCTTGCTTGGCTTAAGCACGCAGACTTCACCAACGTCAGTGTTGACCAAAAAGACTTGATCTTAACTGGGAGAAGCTAGTAAGCGTTCCTCTAACGTCAGCGATTCGGCTTCGGGCAGTTTCTTACCTTGTGAGTGAAGTAATCTCTGCTTCTTCTTCTTCTTCTTCTTCTCAACTTTCATGCACTCAGGCCTGAGTAATTCGATTATGGAGCATTGTGGGGTTGGATCATCGTAGTTGAAAGTGCTTTCTTTTGCACCCATTGTTTGATGGGTCTCCTCCAAGTTTGGGGAGGAGTACTTTGTGGTAATGTCAAAATCGAGAAGATATCGATATATCGTATAAATATGTGTTCTTGACTAGGCCATATTTGCATGCGCAGATGCATAGATTGGTGGGCGGAAAGAATAAGAAGATGATTATGGCAGTCCATTAGATTCTCCTGCTCATGGATTTCAATTCATTGATTTGAGTTTCTTCTATGCCTCCCCACAATGGCCGGTTCGGAATTATAAGCAAGGTAGAACGCGTCAAGGAGATGATTCCCAAGGAGATTCGTGATGTTCATGGGATTTCAGACAAGACAACTGCGGTGAAACTTGCTTTCCTTGTCTTGTTTACATCAAGCTCCAAGAAGATCATACTGCCATGTTCCATTCTTGTCCTATTTCAGATTCCGAGTCTTTGTTTAGAATCTTGGCCCAAAGGCTGAGATGTCTGTTCTTAGTCGATATATTCATAGAGGATTCTCAGCCTGTGGGAGTGAGAATTCATTAACCAATTGACGTGATAGGTCGGCATGAGACATGCTTCATTGCAAGCAACGCCTTAGGTATGCACTGAGGCTCATCATGTAAAAAATTTATACAATAGCCTAGGCACTTATTAACTATAACATTGAGGGCAATTTTTACATTCCAAACTAATAACACGTAAAATGAAGATTTCTAGTTTCTTTTCTTTATCTTTTTAAAGGATAAAAATTATATTTCTTCGAAGCATTGTAGCCTTCTTTACAATGTCGACATCTGTGCATGTCCAATTACGAAAAATTGCCCACTTTGGCCCTCCTGCGGGGGAAGGTTTGAGCCTTTGCCGATAATCGACAAACATCCATGAATCTCAATCAATGTGAGATTCATCTCTCCTTTAAGACACATCTCCCAGTCAAAGAAGGGCAGCTGTGTATTTGTCAAGGGATCCAATATAAACTCTCACAGACAGCGCAATTTAATGATGCCAAGACTTGTGTGTGTCGCATCACAAGACTCTCACCCAACCTTATCGAAAGGGGCCTTGTGAGGGTAGGGGTAAACACCCTTACTAATGGGTCACGATCATATCCTTGCCTCTCAATCAATGTGGTCCCTCCCTTAACGATAGACCCCCAAGTCAAGGATGGGTGTCTTACATAGGGAATCCCCACAAGCAGCGCCATTTGATGATGCCAAGATTTGTGTGTATCCTATCACGAGGTCATGTTCGTATTGGCTTGTGGTCTCGCAATTTGGGATAAATACCAAAAAAAAAAAAAAAAAAAAAAAAAAACGATTTAAACTTATTATAGGAATATAATTTAGTTTTAAACTTTTCAATTTAACAAATTTAGTCCTGTGATTTTTGATGATTTACCAATATTCCTTCCAACCAAATCTAGACAAAAATCACTCTTGGACATCGGCCATTCTATGTAATATAACTAGCATTAATATGAACAACTTTTGCAATGTTTCAAAATATTTCTGTTTTTTTCTTTTTTCCAATTTTATTTTTCTATTCTATTGTTGAAAAATAATTTTTTTAAATGTAAAATTATTTACGTCAGGACCGACCTTCCTACATGGAACAACTAGCATCCATAATAGCAGTTTTTTTTTTTTATTATCATAATTGGCCAAAATGACTACATTGGAAAATCATCAAAAAGCTTAGAACTCAATTTGTTAAATTAAAAAATGTATGACTAAATTGATATCTGTATAATATGTT
This sequence comes from Eucalyptus grandis, assembly GCF_016545825.1. NCBI lineage: Eukaryota > Viridiplantae > Streptophyta > Magnoliopsida > Myrtales > Myrtaceae > Eucalyptus > Eucalyptus grandis. Next base: position 59,500,627 of record NC_052616.1, on the reverse strand, counting down.
TATGACTTTTTAAAATAATTTTTCCCTCAAAATTTTTGCCCCGATCAAAATGGCCCTTATGAGGGAAAGGGTGAGCCTCTACTTATAAGCCACAACCATCCTTTGCTCTCAATTGTCATGAAATTTATTCCTCCCTTAACACATTTTGAACTTGAACATTTTGCTTTTGTGAGTACTAGAGATAATTTGTATTCACAATTAAGTGAATTAGCTGATTTGATAGATTGACTTAGATGGTTGGATATTGTCATATAAATTCGACGAATTGCTCTCGTTTGAGAATTAAGTGAGAGGAATACATGATACGTATATTATCTCTCGTTCTAAAATGGTATTTAGAGCCTTTAAATTATATGACTCCCCATATTCAATAATTCATCTGCATGTGAATGCTTATGTTGTACAACTCCCACATGCTTTCTTCGCACGATCTCAATCAAATTCGCACGTAAGAGCGCTTGATAAATTACGCATCACTTCCAGACAAAGCTATTTGCTAAGCTTAGAGGTACCCCATAATAATTGAAGTTAATATCTCAATCAGGCGATAATACACCATCGACGGATATTCTCTTTGTGTAGAATATATTGATGATAAAATAATCGACGAGATGCCAACAAATTAGTAAAATCCCAAAAGAGAAAAATCAGTTATAAGTTAATTAAGTGTTTTACTCTTGAGGATGATACTCATTAGTATAATCCAAAAAGTTCGTAATTCATCACAAAGTTTATAGACCAAAATCGTAGCCATCGTTATTGACCAAAAATAAAAATCGTAGCCATCATTGAACATTAGATACATTGAACTTAGATGGGAAAAAATATTATCAGTTACATAAGGCATTCACTTAAGTACCATAATTTTTTTTTCAATCACTTCAACGTCATGATTTAACTTTTCAATCAATTAATAAGTGTCATAACTTTTTAAAAATGTTCACTATAAGTGTCATTCCTCACTAGATTTCCCATATATGTATGAATATTTTTTAAAAAATTATGGGACTCAAGAGATCAATTGAAAGTAATAGTATTAAAATGAGCATTTTTTTTTTCGAAATTATAACATTTAAATGAGTATCATATGAAAGTTATGATATTTATAGTATCTCGAATCATGGCCCTATTATGGTCCATTGAACTTGGTCACGTACCTCCACAACATTTGTGGTTTCACAAAAGAATCCAGGGGGAAAAAATCTAATACGAAAGAACAGATTCAAACTCCCCGCCGAGAAGCCACATCCCATGTCCTGGAAGCATTTGAAATTTATCTGACGTCGAACTTTGCTCTTCCACGCCACGTGTCAATACCATGCCACCTTCCACGTGTCATTGAACATCTCCAATCCATCTCTCGTGGGGAACACGCGGGCGCTTCATGGCGGAACGTGGGATTTGCGCTTCGTAAATGGTCGTTTGACGCCGTCAATGTGCAAACATCGGAAGGAATTGGTCCGATTGATGCATCGTTCAATCCAAAGTCACGTGCATGTTCAATTTTGACTATAGTTAATGGGGTTCTGGCGGTGTAACATCGTTCGTCTGATATCGTATCAGGTTTTATTTCCGTACTTTGTACGCTATCATTATCATATTTATGTTTGTCATGTTAATATGTTGTTTAATAGATTGATGCGTGCAATTTATTAATTAACAGTGCATGGTTGCAAAGATAAACGTACTTACGACCTCTAAAATGGGCAAGATCGCATGATCAAATGTTTTCGACACAAACATGAAAAATGAAATACCAAATTTAGGCATTAAATAAATTTTAATATCATCAAGTCTTCGGGCACGAATCTTTTGTCCGTAGAAGTGGCCGCTAACCAGTCGTGAGCACTACCTCGCAAGAGGAACATCCCACGCTTGCTTGGTAATCCATCAAACACCCCCCGCCCCCACAAAAAGAATTCTCACCTCGTGAGGATCACGACATGGTCCAAATTATTGTTATTAGAGCTTGGGAAGCTTCCAGTGCTATAGGCTCTATCACAACTATCAATTTGTATCGAGCAATTGGAGACCCTAACATACACATTTATAATGATCGCATAATATCATCATTTGAAAATTCAAATTTTACCTTGTTAGAATAGAGTTCAGGGAAGATGAAATTGCATGAGGCCCAACACCGCCAGCCCGTGAACTGCACACCTCACATAAAACATAAGAACGGTCATTTTATCAGTGTTAGAATTAGGCATCACTCTCTTCATCACATTCGAGTCGCTCCCTCGAAGAACAAAACAAGATGATATCGAATTCCTGAGGCAGCCGGAACCGAACCCTCTTCTTCCAGTGCCCGTTTTCGCCGCGTCTCAGGTTGCGGACTTAAGAAGGGCACTTGTCTTCAACTTCTATGTGCACATTCACCGGTCTCTCCCAGGACAAACTGTCGCTCGCCTTCAAGGACAAAGCGGCATTATTGACCGGTCCCAACAAAGACGGGTTTACCTTGCTTGGCTTAAGCACCCAGACTTCACCAACATTAGTGTTGGCCAGAAAGACTTGACCAAAACTAGGAGAAGCTAGTAAGCGTTCCTCTAATGTTAGCGTTTCAGCTTCGGGTAGTTTCTTGCCTTGTGAGTGAAGTAATCTCTGCTTCTTCTTCTTCTTCTTCTTATTGACTTTCAAGCACTCAGGCTTGAGCAATTCAATGATGGAGAATTGTGGGGTTGGATCATTGTGGTTGAAAGTGCTTTCTTTTGCACCCATTGTTTGATGCGTCCCCTCTAAGTTTGAGGAGTACTTTGTGCTAATGTCAAAATCAAGGAGCTATCGATATATCATATAAATAATTGTTCTTGACTAGGCTATATTTGCATGCGCAGATGCATAGATTGGTGGTTGGAAAGAATAAGAAGAAGATCATTATGGCAGTCCATTAGATCCTCCTGCTCATGAATTTCAATTCATTGATTTGAGTCCTATTTCTTCCATGCCTCACCCCATTGACCAATTGACAATTAGAACGTAGAACGCGTTAAGGAGATGATTCCCAAGTAGTTCATGATGTTCACGGGATTTCAGACAAGACAATTGAGGTAAACTTTCTTTTCTTGTCTTGTCTACATCAAACTCCAATAAGATCATACTGCTATATTCCACTCTTGTCCTGTTTCAGATTCAGGGTCTTCGTTTAGAATCTTGGCCCGAAGGCTGAGATGTCTGTTCTCAATCGATATATTCATAGAGGATTCTCACCTTGTCGGAGTGAGAATTCATTAACCAATGACATAATTGGTCGGCATGAGACATGCTTCGTTGCAAGCAATGCCTGAGGTATGCACTGCGGCTCATCATGTAAAAAAATTGTACAATAGCCTAGGCACCTATTAACTGTAACATTGAGGGCATTTTTTTTTTTCCATTCCAAACCAATAGCGCATAAAATGAAGATTTCTAATTTCTTTTTTTCTTTTTAAAGGAGAAAAATTATATTTCTTGGAAGCATTTAGCCTCCTCTTTTTGTTTTTTGTTTTTTGTGATGGTTTTAATTAGTGATGGGCCTAAGTTGGCCCGTCCGCCCATGCTGGGCCCAAAAGGCCCGGCCCATGGGAATATGGCCCGTGGAAGGGGAAGGTATAAAAGGGAGGAGAGAGAGAGAGAAGACTACGCTTGGCTGAATGTACGTACGTTCTCTCCCTCGCTCTCTCTCCAAAAAAGAGACAAAAAGAACAGTAAGGCAAACGGCACGTTCTTCTTCCCTTCAAGCGTCATCGGATCGAACAAAGGACAAATTTCTCTTCCTCTATCGGCATTGGTGTCTAATCTGTGGCTAACAAGGTACGCTCGAAACCGTGGTGTGCTTTACGATCGGTGATATGTGTTTTTCCCGGGCTTCGTCTTCCGCATTAATTTAGCGGTTCGATTGAGTGTCGAATCCGGTTTTCGGGGATCCGTTATTCCCAACATTGGTATCAGAGCCCTAGTTCACATTTTTCCCGATCAATTTGATGTTTTTGCTTGATTTTTCGCAAAAAATTTTCGGCCGTACTGATCGGGCGAGAAATCCCGACACCCGAGCGTTGTTCGGCCATTTTTCTGAGTTTCAGTAAGTCGGAATCAAATTCTGAAGGCACTGGGTGAAAGGCGACGTCGAGACGAGTCCGGCGACATGTCATGTGTCGCCGGAAGACGCCGCACGCGCCCACACGCGCGGCCACAAGCCGCTGCGCGTGGGCGCCACCCGCCAGAAGTGCTGGCTATGGCCAGCACGTGCGCCACACGCGCCGGTGACAAACCGGCACGTGCGCGCCGGCGACAGCGAAACGGCACGCGCCGGTCGGCGGAACCGACGCGTGCTGACGTCACCCGATGGCGTCATCGTGACGTCACCCAACGGTCGATAATCCGTTGGGATGGCGTCATTGATGACGTCGCGCCGACGACGGTTGGCGGCGGTCACGGCGGTGACCCGACCCGGCGACGACCGACTCGACCCGATCAGCCTAGCGCATGCCGCGCACGGCGGCTGACGTGCGTGGCGTCAGCACGCTCACGCGCGAGGCACGTGCCGGCTGACGTCTGCGTGACGTCAGCACGCTCACGCGCGAGGCACGTGCCGTCCGCGTGACGTCGGCCAGCGCCGCACGCGCGGCACGTGCGGTCGGTTCGTCCGACCGGCATGGCGGTCCGACCCGGCCCGACCGGTCCGTCCGGTCCGACCGGTCCTCCGGCCGCGCGCCCGTTGACCGACCGTTGACCCGTTGACTTTGACCCTTGGCCGTTGAAAAAAAAAAAAAAAAGGAATTTGTTTCTTTTTTTCAATTATGTCTGTGTGGGTTGTAGGTAATCCATTTTTATTCTGCATTTGTTGCATGAATCATGGAAATTTATGTATTTTCCATTTTGTTTATTATGGATTATAAGTGATCCATTTTAGTTCTGCATTTGTTGCAAGAACTATGATGCGTTATGCACGGATACCTGCAATCCCAAGAACGGACGAAGGAAGAGCTAGACTGAAAAGGCTGATGAAAGAGTTAGCTGATTATCGGTGGCTTGATGGTGATTTAGTATCACACATGGTCAAGGTCAATCAGATGATACAAGAAATCATCTAGAATGGTTACCTTATGCCGGACTTTGAGAAGGTGCCGGCTTTGATGAACACTCTTCCACCTGAATGGCAAGCAGTGTTAGATCGGCTATGGGAGATCATCGTGGTCCCGGATTACAGGGGACTAGTGGAAGCTTTTGTAAGAGAGTACTATAGGATTGAGTTGGCCAAAACTTCAACCCTTAGATTGAGCACCATATGGCGCAGAGTGAATGCGCCTTGGTGGCGACATGAAAGCTCTCCAAAAGTTTTTCCATGGTTGGCAAATGTGCCTTCAGTTTTCTCAAATGTTTTGACTAATAGATTAGAAGGGACATTCCCTAATTATTTCTTAGATTAATTGTGAGATTTTTTATGGATGTAAATATCTCTTTCCATGTTGATATTTTTCTTTGTATATATTGCTTAGTGTAATGTATAGTTGTATTATGTGAAAGCTTTCTTGTTATTTTATTGGATGTTAGATAATATTTGCTTTACATTAATTGCTGATTCTTTGTGGGTAGTTAGCGTGGGTAGTTATAGAAGTTTTTGTAACTTCATAGAATTGATTTTGCATATGACAATCATATTAATGATAATTTTAAGTTAGGATTTTTGGAGGATGATTGGAAACGTAGTGACCTTTTGATTCTGAAACCTTACTTGAAATTATTCATTGATATGATGGGTCAGTGCAAATAGGGATGCATAAATGATAGGCATTAATTATTCGTGCATGTATGTCTGATGTGTTCAGAACGATGGTTCAGCAACTAAGAATGTAATTGCTGATATGAACGGCTACTATTATGAAATATTGAATATGAAGATTCAATATGTGCTGGAAAAGCAAGAAGCACTAGAAGCTCTTGACCATGTTATGGAAGATCTTGAGGATCTTTGTGCACCACCTTGAGCTGGTAGAGGACCGCTTGACGGCATGTGAGCCGAAAATAGATATTTTCAATGCTGGTTCTAGCTCGAAAGGGCTTTGTGCTAGAAGCGCAAACGTATTGATTCGTTCAATATGTGGGAATGCAAAGGATCAAGTCCTTATTACAAGAAATCAAGAGTTAACCAACACAAGAGAGGAAAACGTCCTCAAGTGAAGAAAATGTCAAGGGTGAAATGTTACAATTGTGACAAGAGAGGTCACTATGCTCGCGACTGTCGTGAGCCAAAGAAGGCATACACCTCTTGTACATTTGAGAACTTTGCTTATGTGTCAAGTTCTGCATTATAGGCTGAATCCAATCCTTTGTGGAATGTAGATTCAGGAGCGACAGACCATGTAGCAAAGGATAGAGGATCCTTCATGGAATTCCGACGATACCAATTGGAACTAAGTGGATCTATATTGGAAATAACTCCGAGCTGAAGTTAAAGGGATTGGCACCTACCAATTGAACATGCATGGTGGACGCATCTTAATGTTCTATATGCTCTAGAGATTCGTCGAAATTTAAGTGTCTATTTTGGTGTTGGTCAAGCTTGATTTTTATATGAACTTCCATAATAGAGGTGTAGATTTGTGTTTAGATACAAACTACTATGGTTGTGGTCACTTCTTGAATGGTTTTATTGTACTAAATGTTGACTGTGGTGATGTCAATATGTTATTCCCTTGTTTCACGTCTTTTACTTCATGTGATAATGATGTGAATGTGTGGCATGCTAGACTTGGTCATATTGGCCAACAACATATGAATAGACTAGCCAAAGAGGGCTTGTTGGGCAATATTGAATAAGTCGATTTGTCCATATGTAAGCATTGCCTAGAAAGGAAAACGACAAGGAAACCATTTGGAAAAGGTAAAAGAGCTAACGTTCCTCTGCATTTAATCCATTATGACGTTTGTGGTTCAATGAATGTGAGAGAAAGGCATGGGACTGTTTACTTCATCACTTTTAATAGATGATTATACTCGATTCGGATGTGTCTATTTGATTTCTCATGAATCTGAAGCATAAGTTGTTTCAGAAGGTTTATGAACCTAACAGAAAATCAATTAGACAAGAAAATAAAAGCATTTAGATCCGATCGAGGTCGATAATATTTATCTGATGAGTTCAGAAAATTATATGGTGAAAAGGAATAGAAATACAGTTGTCTATTCCATATACTCCTCAACAAAATGGTGTTGCAGAGAGAAGAAACAGAACCCTACTGGAAATGGTTAGGTCCATGATGGCGTATGCTAACTTACATATCACTTTTATGGAGTGATGCGTTGTTAACTGCTGCCTAAATACTTAACCAGGTGCCTTCCAAATCAGTTAGTTCCACTCCACATGAGTTATGAATAAGTAGAAACCGGACTTAAGTTTACTTAAGCCATGGGGTTATGCTGCCTATACTCATATGTCCTCTCACAAGTTTGGGAAATTGAGTCCCAGATAAAAGTAGAGTATTTTAATGAGATACTCCGAACACTCGAAAGGGTATGTGTTCATAGGTGAGCAAGAAAGTGGGAGAATAACTGAATTTTGAATCACGGGATGTCACATTCTTAGTGGATGAATTTCCTAAGAATGGCGAAATAAGGGAAGATTACTTCCTATTTGAAACCTTGGATCAAGATAATGATATTAATGGAGTTCATCCAAGTGGGAGCAATATGAGATGTGATGAATTGAATTCAACTCATTCTCAATTGCAACCACCTAATGTGACGACATCATCATTACCTAATCCAAGTGGGAGCATAATGGGGAATGATGTGCTAAGTGTACAATCTCCCATATGGCGAACAAGTCGCCAAAGTATTCCCCGTCGACGTTTTGACATTGAAAGGGAAACTTTTATGGTTGCTCCACAAGATAAGGATGAGCCAAGAAATATTAATGAGGCTCTGAATTGCCCTAGTAAGGAAAAATGGATTAATGCAATGGAAGAGGAAATGAAGTCAATGAAATCAAACTAAGTCTGGGAACTGGTTGATCTGCCAAAAGGACGCAGAGCTATTGGGAACAAATGGGTTCTCAAAATAAAGCGAAAGGCTGATGGCTCGATTGAAAGACATAAGGCTCGCCTTGTGGCGAAGAGGTATAATCAACAGGAAGGAATTGATTATGTAGAAACATTCTCTCCTATAGTGAGATTTACCTTGATTTGCATAATTCTGGCAATAGTGTTTGGTCTGGATCTTGAGTTACATCAAATGGATGTAAAGACTGCTTTCCTCAATGGAGAATTAGAGGAATAAATAAATATGGAACAACCTGTTTGTTTCATAGTAAAAGGCTAAGAAGAAAAGGTATGTCGACTTTGGGGGTCGATATATGGCCTTAAGCAGTCGTCAAGACAATGGTATATACGATTTCATAATGCCATAATAGCATATGACCTTACAATGATAGATGATGATCATTGTATATATATCAAAATATCCAAGGATCAATTTGTGATCATATCATTATATGTTAATGATATACTAATTGCCGGAAGTAATATGGAGTTTATTCATACTGTCAAAAGTTGGTTGTCTTCCAACTTTGAGATGAATGATATGGGATTGTAAACCCATAAACACTCCTATTGCAAAAGGTGAAGGA